>NW_024082226.1:17386-101390 GCF_003009895.1 Hyaena hyaena | reverse complement strand
GTTGTGATTGTTTAAGCAAGCTGGCGACCAGAGTTAATCAGGTCAGTGTTTTGGGGAAAAAAGCGAGAAAAGAGAAAGAAGAAGAAAAAAAGAAAGAGAAAAGAAAGGGGAGAAAAAGTAAGAAAAGAAAAAAAAAAGGAAAAAAGAAAGAGAAAAAAGAAAAAGGGAGGAGGGCACCTCTCAGGCAGGGATGGGCGTGGCGTGATCCAATGCCACAGGCGGGAGCTCTGCCTCGGCGGTTGTGGGGAGGAGAGTGAGGGTGCTCCAGTCCCTTCTTGAAGCAAGCGCTGCACCTCGCTTTTTTGGGCGTGTAAACTCCCCGTGCCGGGGGCGCAGCCGAAGTTGGTTGCACTCTTCAACCCATGCCAGTTCCAATCTCCAAATCCCCGTCCGTGCGCCCCGCTTTAATTGCCTTAGACACAGCTTCCCAGGCAACCCCCTCGGGCAATTCCAGGCTCCCTGCTGAGCTCTGGGGGCGGAGTCGGAATCCATTACATTCTTATTAAAAAGTGATTATACAAATCTGATTTTAATACAAGATAGAGTGAAATATAAACCTAAATTCTGTAGTTTTGTTCTGTCCAATTTCAGTACTATTTAATCTTGGGCAAAGTTTGATAAAATCATTTTGTAAATATGTGATTTCTCTAAAATGATTCCCAAATCCCAAACATTATGTATATACAAATATATGTATAGTATTTGACCAATTTTGACTTATAAAATGTAATTTATAGATGCATGTGCATTTACATACATATGAACTTTTTAAATGGAAGTAACCTTTCAAGAATGCAAATACAAATTTTATAAACAAACTTGTTAGTGTCCATGTGCAAATATAGCAACCAATATACCTCTCACATATTTCGGTAAATGAACAATGACTGAGAATCTTAAAGATTATTGTGCAACACGAATGTCAAATTCTATGATAAGCTCTACAGTAAATATCAGTCATATGTTTCAAAAATGCTGATCAAAATCTCATGATCATTTTATAATTTGTATTTGTGAGAAGGCAGCTTCTGTTCAAATTTCTGCTACTGTTAGGAAACATAAAATGAAAGATAGAACGTGTAGTTATGCTCATGTTTTCTTCCAAATGACAACAGCTGCTTTTAAAGTGTACTCTTGTCAGGAAGAAAACCCTGAGTTACATTGTTTGGGACACTTAAATCTAAATTGGGACTATGCTGAAAAGGAAAATTAAGTTTCAATTATTTATTAGTGAACCTTCATAGATAGCCTTGATAAACAAAAGCATGCCCTGAAAATTTTCAGCGTAAGCTCCTTACATTTCCATGCAAAGTTCTTAGCAGATGTTTTCATGAAACTCTTTTCTCTATGGTAAATTTTATTCCCTTCATTATCTGACACTTTTACAGAACTCTCTCATAAAACTTATAAAGAAATTAGGACTTGAAGGTGTTTATTTAAAAACAACATACCTTGTGCATCCTCAAAGTCCGTAAAGATATGATTTGCTACTACCAGGGATATATTTAACAAATCGCAGCAATGTATTGTGATTTTTCCTCATGAGATAAGCTATAAAGGAGAAATCATAATCATAATCCCAGTACAGACAAAATTGCAAATAGGATTTATTGCATTTCTTGCTACAGATTCATTCCCTCTCATCATTGTCATTGTGAATATATTTATTAGCATATGAATGCTGATGTAAGTTTTAAATTTAGTATGTGGATTCATGAGAAACAAGTGTCCATGATGATGATGATTGTTATTATGATAAAAATGTAAAAGTAAATTTTGTGTTATATTGTTTATGTTGTTTCGGAAAAACTAAAGACATAAAGTAAAGGTAGAGGTATTGTGTAAATTCATTGTTGTCACCTGTGACCATAACATTTTAAGATTGGAAGTTTTAAATTCTTAGAATTCAAGTTTGTCACATGTTGATGAAATAACTCATACAGCCTAGAACAATTAAGTGACATGCTTATGTTCATACACATACCTGTTAATGCTTACATATCATTTAGAGTAGCATTCAGTGCAGACATAGATTTAGTGGCTTCCTATGCAGAGGTTGTTAATTGAAGTCCCTATATCTCAAAATCATTGAGAACATTAAGTACTTTTATAGCATTCTACTCTTTCTTTCTAGTGCCTGTTGACAACTTAATAGAACTGAAAAAGAGCATATTCCGGTGGCCACTGGGCCCTCATTTATTCCTAAGGGCCTAGGAATGAATGAAATATATGCTGGTCATTAAGAATGTAGTCTCCGGAATCATACCGCTTGTCTTCAAATCTCAGCTTTCCTACTTGCCAGTGTGAGAGTGTATCTGTGGTTACAGTCTTAGATGCCAGAGCCAGACCGCCTGGATCTGAATACCAGCTTCACAATTTATTATCTATGTAGCTTTGAGCAAGTTACAGATTTCTCTGTACTTTAGTAGTTTTCTCTTTTGACAAAACAGAAAATGTCATAATATCCATTTACATGTTATTAGTACATGTACATATGCATGTAGTACATGTAAGCACTTAATTCAGTGTCTGACAGATATTAAATGCTCATTAAATATTAGCTTTTGCTATTTCATTTAGTTAAAAAGAAATAACTGCCTATCATGTGTCAAGGAATTTGTATATAATTAGGATACATTAGTGAACCAAATATTCCTGCTTCCTTGCTAACATCTATTAGAAAAAATAGAAAGTTCACTAAAAGTGTAATTTAAAAGCAACTAAGTAAGTTAGGACGTGATAAGATCTATAGAGGAAAAGCATAGAGAAGACTGAGGTTGTTGAGAGGGCCAGGGATGGTACAGTTTGCAATTTAAAATTTATTTTTAAATTTCTTTATTTGAGAGAGAAAGAGGGAGAGAGACAGAGACAGAGAGGCAGGGATTGGCAGAGAGAGAAGAGAGAAAGAAAAAATCCCAAGCAAACTCCACACTGTCAGCCCAGAGCCTGATGTGGGACTCGAATTCCTGAACTGTGAGATCATGACCTGAGCCAAAATCAAGAGTCTATATGCTTAACCGACTGAGACATTCAGGCATCCCCAGTTTGCAGTTTTAAATACACCAGATAAAGCAGGCTTACTGACATGACAATTTGTGTGTAAAGAACCAAATGTGTGCTGTGCAGATATCCAAGAGAAAAGCATTTGAATAGGCAGAATACACAATCTTTGGGAAAGATTTGTGGCGGAAGATGCCTGCTATATTCAGGGCCTGGACAGAAGTCTCATGTGAGTGAAGTAGGATTGAGAATGAGAGTGAGATGGATTAGAATGACCCTGGATTTAAAAATGTAACTGAGGGAGATCATGTGGGGCCTTATAGATTACTGTAGATTTTGCTTTTGTGAAATGGGAATCACTGCATAGTTTTGAGCAGAGTAGTGAGATGATGTGAATTACATTTTAAATGAATCTTCTGACTGTGGTATTAAGAAGAGATTCCCGGGAGTTAAGATAGAAATAGGAAGATCTGTTAGGAGGTATTGCATTAAATGAGGCTAGAGACACACGTTACAGTAACCAGAGACATGTAGGAATAGGGGAGTTGGAAAGAACTAATGATTCTGGATGTGTTTTGAAGGTAGTAACCACAAGTTCTCTAACAGATTTAATACAGGGAACTAAAGAATGTCAAGAATGATTCTTTTCCTTTTTCCTTTTACTCTAGCAGCTATATTGGCTCAGTCATCATGGGTTGAGAAAGGACTGGCTGTGAAGAGAGTAGGTGGGGTGGGTGGTCTGGGGGGCAAAAGTTCAATTTTAAACTAAAACTACTAAAATCTCTGTTATACATATATCCGAGTGGAAATGTCAAGCAGACAGCATAATACACCTATGAATATGGAGTTCAGGAGAATGTTCTGAGCTAGAAATGTTAGCTGATAATAAAAGTTAGGAGTGTGGACAAGATTGGAAAATATAGCTATTGAAAAGATGTCTGAGCCCCAGGACACTTTAAACTGAAGAGATTAGGGAGAAAAGAAAGGATCGCCAGGAAAGATCAAGAATGAATGGTCGATAAAGCAGGAAGGGTAACAGTGTTTGGTGTCATAAAAGCAGAGGGAAGAAAGTGCACTGAGGAGGAAAAAGGGATTAACTATATAAAATCCTGCTGATAAAAGCTGAGCACTGATTGAGTTGAGGACTGGAAATTGAAAATATGTTTAGCAATATGGTAGACATAAGGTGACTTTAACAAAAACATTGAGTGGACTGTTTTTCCTCTTTTTAATTTTTTTAATGTTTATTTTCTAGAGAGAAAGAGACAGAGTGTGAGTGGGGTAGGGGAAGAAGGAGAGGGAAACACAGAATCCAAAGCAGGCTCCAGTCTCTGAGCTGTCAGTACAGAGTTCAATAAGGGGCTTGAACTCACGGACTGTGAGATCATGGCCTGGGTCAAATTCAGATGCCACCCAGGTGCCCCGCTAGTGGACTGTTTTTAACAAGATTACAGACAGTGAATAAAGACAATTTCTTTGAGATGGTTTGCTAGAAAGGAGAGTGAACAAGTGGAGAAGAGTAGCTGATGGAGGAAGAATGGTAAAAAAGTAGCGGATGGAGGAAGAACTATAAAAGCAATGAGAAAATAATAACATATTTTTATACTGAAGGTAATGATAGAGTATGAAAGGCATGATGTAGAAAATAAAGGGAAGAATCATTTGCAGATAATCATTTAATAGGTGGGAGGGGACAGCATCTTTGGTATAAATGGAAAATTGGCTTAAGGAAAGATGAAAAGAAAGATCTTATGGATGAAAATTTCAGGTAAGTGAATCAATGTTGGTAATTTTTAGAGTTTTTTCTTCTAATTATCTCAATATTCTCAGTTAATTAGGCACAAATCCCATCATCAGAGAATGCAGATCAGCTGAGGAAGTATTGGAGGTTTCAGGAAATAGGAAAACAATAGCTTTCAATAAATAGAAATAGCAAGATCTTGGTAGTGACCATAGGAGTGAGAGGCTGAGGTATGGCGGGAAACAAGATCATAGGAGAAAGCAGTTTCAAGGAATAAAAGAATAAGGAATTCGAATACCAATTTATATTTATTTGAAAACAGAATGACATTAAAAAGTAGTATTGAAGAAATCCAGGAGCTAAATTCTTAGCAGTATCATTCTTTACTGTCTCACAGTTTTTCTATGAAAATTGAAATCTGAAAAAAGTGACCATAATTTGTATTTATAGTCATATTTTCCTCACATTAGTAATCTGCTTTGAATAAAATGAGACTAAGACTGGGAATACTGAATATACACTATTGATGTTTTGTTGTTAATTAATTAACGGATATACTGGGAAAATTCTGACCAGAACAAAAAATCTACTGAAGTTTGTGCTTGCTGATAAATAACTCTAAAAAAATCCTATTTTCATTTAAAGTTGAATTTATGATTATTAGCAATATTCTGTTCTTTATAGTAATAAAATTTTCTAAGAGAGGCATTATCTCATTCTATTTAAGTGGACAATAAATGAATAAAGGTAACTCAAATAAGACTTGATAACTTTATTTAAAATTCATTGCAAGCTACACTGAAGAATCACATCATATACTGGAGCCACATATGAATATACTGTAGCATAAATGGCCTCGTTTTGTATAAAATTTGTAAGAGATTAAACTGATAAAATTATAGAATGAACTGAATTCTCCCTGGATATTTCAGCATCACATAATCATGATACTCTGCAGCATAAATTTCAAACACCTAGTTCATTTGGCACTTACGCAGTGCATTTTTGAGACAAAAATATTTGTACCTCATGAAGTGGCAGTCTTGACAGCAATGCTTGAAATATATATTTTTCTTCTGGCATGTTTTTGAATCCTGCTAATGCTATTACAATCTTTTAACCAAAAACAACTTAAAAGCCACTGTCCTTATTCAGTGGTTATAAAATGTAACATATAAATTTCATTTTATGGTTTTATGAACATCACAAACAACAGAAAATTTCAACACTATAAACAGATGTGTGGATATCAATAAAATGCCATCCTTTTTTCCTTAAACCTAACATACGATTGAATCTGTTTTTGCTGAACATTGAAACAAGAGGGATCGTTCTCAGTAATTATTTTTGACAAGCTTTCTCTAAGACCTAGATATACCATAAGCCTTAATATGACCTTTATGGCCCTTAAAAGATCTGTCCCACCATTACCTCTGATATCAACTACATTCCTCTTTTTCTCTCTCTATCCCAGTGCACAGTCATTCCTTGTCTTTTATGACAACAAGAAGCAGTTTCCATCCTGCTTTACTGACCACTCATTCTCATTCAAGAAATCCCTTGAACACACCTTGACCTTCCAAATATTTGTCCACATGTGGCCTCTTGAGTTAGATAACTGGCCACAATTACAAAACCTCTCTCTGGTAGTTCTTAATCTCTTAGCCTGCTTTCTTTTTTGACTTAGTGCCTATACCACTTGCAGTTTACTACAAACCTAATCCATCTTATTTATTTTCTTTCTCCTCCACTGAGAAGTCAGTTCCATAAGATATGAAGTGTTTGCCACTCATGAACATTAATTACCCAGATATTACAACACTATCTATCATCTAATAACAGTAAAAATGTTAAATTATTAAATAAAATTCTGTAATCACTCTGAAGCTGACTTTTCAGCGTCATTATTTTGAAAGATTTTTAAAGTTACTTAATACTATCTCTTTTTAATCTTATTTCCAGTATAATTAAAATGCTGTGTTATATTAGTTTCAGGTGTATCTTGTAGTGATGCAGCAGTTCTATACATTACTCAGTGCTCATCTTGAAAAGTGTACGCTTAATCCCCATCACCTAGTTCACCCATCTCCTTACCTACCTTCCCTCTGGTAACCATCAGTTTGTTCTCTGTAGTTAAGAGCCTGTTAGGGGACCTGGGTGGCTCAGTCGGTTAAGCGTCCGACTTCAGCTCAGGTCATGATCGCACGGTTGGTGGGATCGAGCCCCACATTGGGCTCTGTGCTGATAGCTAGCTCGGAGCCTGGAGCCTGCTTCAGATTCTGTGTCTCCCTCTCTCTCTGACCCTTCCCTGCTCATGCTGTCTGTCTCTCCCTCTCTCAGAAATAAATAAAACATTAATTTTTGTTTTAAAAAGAGCCTGTTCCTTGCTTTGCTTCTTTTTTTCTTTGTTCATTTGTTTTGTTTCTTAAATTCCACATATGAGTAAAATCATATATTTGTCTTTCTCTAACTTATTTTACTTAGAATTATACTCTCTAGATCGATCCATGTTGTTGCAAATGGCAAGATTTCATTCTTTTTTATGGCTGAGTAATATTCCTTTATATATATATATATATATATGTATATATATATATATATACACACACACACATATATACATATATATAAAGGAATATATGTGTCTATATACATATATACACATATATATAAAGGAATATATGTGTCTATATACATATATACACACACACCACATCTTCTTTATCCATTCATCTATAGATTAATTCTTGGGCAGGTTCTATAAATTGGCTATAATAAATAGTGTGGCAGTGAACATAGGGGTGCATGTATCCCTTCAAATTAGTTTTTTGTATTCTTTGGGTAATTATGAGGTAGTGAAATTACCAAATCTTGGGGTAGTTTTATTTTTAACTCTTATTGGAAGCCCCATAGTGTTTTTCATAGTGGCTGCTCCAATTTGCACCAGTTTGCACTCCCACCTACAGTACATAAGAATTCTCCACATCCTCACCAGCACATATTGTCTCTTGTGGTTTTGGTCTTAGCCTTTCTGACAGGTGTACGATGATATAGTTTTGATTTGCATTCCCCTAATGATGAGTGAATGTTGAGCACCTTTTCATGTGTCTTTTGGTCATCTGTATGTCTTTGGAGAAATGTCTCTCGATGTCTTCTGCTCACTTTTTAATTGGATTGTTTGTTTTTTGAGTGTTGTAGAAGTTCTTTATATACTTTGGATACTAACACTTTATTGGATATGTCATTTGAAAATTCTTCTCCCATTCAGTAGGTTGTCTTTTGGTTTTGTTGACTGTCTCTTTTGCTGTACAGAAGCTTTATATTTTGATGTAGTTTATTTTTGCTTTTGTTTCCTTTGACTCAGGGGACATTATCTAGAAAAATGTTGCTATGGCCCATGTCAGAGAAATTACTGCTTTGCCCTCCTCTAGGATTTTTATAGCTTCACATCTCATGTTTAGGTCCTTAACCCATTTTGAGTCTATTTTTGTGTATGGTGTAAGAAAGTGGTCTAGTTTCATTCTTTTGCATGTAGCTGTTCAGTTTTCACAACACCATTTGTTGAAGAGACTGTCTTTTTCCCATTGCATATTCTTGCCTCCTTTGTCAAAGATTAATTGACCATGTATATAATTGTGAGTTTATCTCTGGGCTCTCTATTTTGTTCCATCAATCTGTGTCTGTCTTTTTGGGCCTGTATCATACTGTTTTGATTACTACAGCTTTGTAGTATATCTTGAAATCTGGGACTGTGATATATTCAACTGTGTTCTTTTTCAAGATTGCTTTGGCTACTTGAGGTCTTTTGTGTTTACATACAATTTTTAGGATTATTTGTTTCAGTTCTGTGAAAAACGCTGTTGGTGTTTTGATAGGGATTGTATTAAATCTGCAGATTGCTTTAGGTAGTATGGACATTTTAACAGTCCTTTTTCTTCTTTGAATCCATGAGCATAAAATATCTTTACATTTCTTTGAGTTGTCTACAATTGTTTTTATCAATGTTTAATAGTTTTCAGAACATAGGTCTTTCACATCGTTGGTTAAGTTCAGACCTAAGCATTTTATTATTTTTGGTGCAAATGCAAATAGAATTATTTTCTTAATTTCTCTTTCTGAAACTTTGTCATTTAATGTCTAGAAATGCAATGGATTTCTGTATGTTGACTTTGTATCCTACAAAATTACTGAATTTATCTATCATTTCTAGTAGTTTTTTTGGTGGTCTCTTTAGAGTTTTCTATATATTAGTCCATGTCATCTGCAAATAGTGAAACTTTGCCTCTTTCTTACCAATTTGGACATCTTTCATTTTTTTGTGTCTGATTGCTGTGGCTAGGACATCCAGCACTATGTTGAAAAAAGTAGTGAAAGTAAATATCCTTGTCTTTTTATAAGTAGTGATGTTAGCTGTAGGTTTTTCATATATGGCTTTTATCATGTTGCAGTATGTTTCCTCTAAATCTGCTTTGTTGAAGACGTTTTCATGAATGGATATTGTATTATGTCAGATGCTTTTTCTGAACCTATTGAAATTATCATATGCTTTTTTTCTTGCTTGTTGAGGTAAGTCTGCATGGCTATAAACTTCCTCTTACAATAGCTCTTGCTGCATCCACAGTTTTGGACCATTGTGTTTCCATTTTCATTTGTCTCCATGTATTTTTTTTATTTCCTCTTTGATATCTTGGTTGACTCATTTATTGTTTAGCAGCATGTTACTTAACCCCCATGTATTTGTGTTCTTTCCAGATATTTTCTTGTGGTTGATTTCTAGTTTCATAGCATTGTGGTCAGAGAAGATACATTGTATGACTTCAGTCTTTTCTAATTTGTTGAGACTTGTTTTGTAGCCTAATATGTGATCTATTCTGGAGAAAAGTTCTATGTGCACTTGAGAAGAATTTGTATTCTATTTTAAGATGGAGTGTTCTGAATATATAGATCCATCTGTATATAATGTGTGTCATATAAAGCCACTATTTATTTGTTGGTTTTCTCTTTGAATGATCTGTCCATTGATGTAAATATGGTGTTGATGTCCCCTACTCTTATTGTACTACTATCAATTACTTCCTTTACTTTAATGTGTGTTTTTTTTTTTTTCATTTTATTTCTGAGAGAGAGCATAAGCAGGGTAGGGTCAGAGAGAGAGGGAGACAGATAGTCTGAAACAGTCTCCGGATCTAGCTGTCAGCACAGAGCCCGATGCAGGGCTTGAACCCACAAACCGTGAGATCATGACCTGAGCTGAAGTCGGATGCTCAACCAACTGAGCCACCCAGGTGCCCCTCAATTCCTTTATGTTTGTTATTAGTTGTTTTATGTACTTGATCACTTCCATATTGGGTTTATAAATATTTATAATTATTATATATTCCTTTTGGATTGTCCCCTTTTACAGTCTTTGTTTTCAAGTCTATTTTGTCTAATATAAGTATTGCTACCCCTGCTTTCTTTTTACTTCCATTTGCATCATAAATGCTCTTCATCCCTTCACTTTCAATCCCTTTGCATGTGAGTTTAATTCTGAAATGAGTCTCTTATAGGTAGTATATAGATGGGTCTTGGTTTTTTTGTTTGTTTGTTTTGTTGTTTTTTACCTAATCCATCACACTTTGTCTTTTGATTGGAGCTTTTAGTCCATTTATATATAAAGTAATTATTGGTTGTATATACTTATTTCCATTTTGTCATATATTTTTTGGTTGTTTTTGTAGTTCTCTGTTCCTTTCTTCTCTTGCTCTGTTCTCTCATGATTTGTCAGCTTCTTTAAGTGATATATTTGGATTCCTTTCTCTTTAGTGTTGCATATTTATTACTGGTTTTTGATTTGTGGTTACCACTAGGTTTGAATAAATAGCTTATGCATATAGCAGTCTATATTAAGTTGATAATCACTTAAATTTGAACCATTCTTTACTTCCCTCTTCCAATGTTTTAGGTATATGGTATTACATTTTGTGTCCTTTTGTTTTGTGAATCCCTTGACTGAATCCCTTGACTGTGCAGCCTCATGTTCAGGTTGAGCTGCTTTTGCCTTTAGTCTCATCATCTGCAATGACTGTCTTTGCCTTTTGTGAACAGGATTTTTTACCTGTGTTGGTAGTGGGCCAGTCAGGGGCTGCTTGGGTGTGAGGTGACTCAGACCTGCATTTGCCAAAGATGCAGTAGCATGGAACTGCAAGAGAATGCATGGACAGGCCTTACAGTACCAGCAAGTTTGTGCCAGCAGGACGGGACCAGCGCTGGGGACCCAGGCAGGCTGGGTTGGAGGTGACAGAGCCACAGAATCATGAGCGAGCAAGGCGTATGGTGTTAGTAAGATTTGTGCTGGTCTACTGTGGGAGGGGAACTGGAGCTGAGGGCTGTCTGGAGGGGGCATGTCCACAGGAAAGCACATCGGTGGGGCACACTGTTAACAAGTTAGGTAGTGAGTGTTGGAGCCATGCTGATTCATACATGTGTCTCTGGATTTACTTTGGGGTGTGGGGGAGGGAAATGGTACCTGTCAGCTCCTTTGTTCCTGGAGAAATCTACCAACAATTCCTGCCCCTCCAACACCAGCTCTGAGATTAATAAACAAATCTCCCTTCGATATGTCTCAGACATTTTTCAAACTGCTTACTCCTATGCTGTATCTTTGTGGGGCCATTTGCTGTGGTGTCTCTTTAAGGACATGGACTCAGTTTCCCCTATACCTCCTGAGTCTCCCCAGAGCCTATTGATTTTTAAAGTTTCAGGTTTTAAGCCCTGCTGATTTTAAGAACCTGGGAAATCCAGCCCTTCTTTCCAAGAGCCAGATGTTATGGGGATTTGTCTTCCTCATCGGGATCTCTGGTATGAGAGAGTCTGTGCCCCATCTCTGTACCCATGGCATCCCTTTCTCCTGTGGACAGTCCATTTAGCTTGACTGTCTCTGCTCTCCCTGCCCTCTTCCATGTGGCCTTTTCTTTACATTTGACTGTGGAAAACTATTTCTGCCGGTCGTTTGTTGTCTGCTGCATTATTTACATTGATGTGGCTGTTATCTAGTCGTATCCATGGGAGGATATAAGTTTAGGGTGCTCCAACTCCACCAACTTCCCTGGAGGAAGTCTAATTTAACCCTATCTTTAAACCTTTAAAAATGAGGTACCCTAGGTCCAGGGAATTAAAGAAATTCTCCATGTCAACCAGAAAGTTAACAGCACAGCAAAGACTATGTAACAGCTCCCATTTCCTTCAGGTAAAACTGCTTTCAAGCCCTCCCCTGCTGCATTGTTCAAGTTTGGTAGGCTTAGAGCAATCAATGCAATCCATTCTCTTAGTCACAGCTGTTGTTTCAGGAGAGGAAACAGCAACCCCTTGATTGTGGGCCAATCGAGATGAATTTTAGAATGGCTTCCAGGGGAAAGTACTCTTTCATTGTATATTTATAAAGCACATTGTCGATAGGATTGTTATTGGTCGCTGTCCTACAGCCCTGGGAGTAATTGCTATGGCATCTCAGATGACACATCACAGAGACAAAAATACTGAGTTCTTTGAGATAACAATAAGCTGACAGATCACCAAAACTTGGAATTCTGCCCTACAATTGGACTTCTACTTATGTGAGCTAGTAGGTTTTAATTTTAATTTTTTTTTTAATGTTTTTATTTATTTCTAGGAGAGAGAGAGAGACAGCATGAGCAGGGGAGGGCCAGAGAGAGAGGGAGTCACAGACTGAAACAGGCTCCAGGCTCTGAGCTGGCAGTCAGCACAGAGCCCGACGCGGGGCTCGAACCCACGAACCGCGAGATCATGACCTAAGCGAAAGTCGGACGCTTAACCGACTAAGCCACCCAGGCGCCCCCAGTAGGTTTTAATTTTATTAAGAGGAAAAAAAAAAAAGTTTTTTCCTATACTCTTGGCACTTTTTGTCCTCCCTCCCCTGGTTCAGACTCTGGAAGAAGAGTTTGGTACCCTCTGATTCATTTTCAGTTTCCTTATAAATTCTCTCATTTCTTACTTTTCTTCATTTGTTTTACTAATTTTTCTTATTCCATATTATAATTATCATTTAATAATTTTATATTTTCAGAAGAGTTGCAGACATTGTTCACTGACTTCTTAATGCCCTTTGTTCTGTTTCTCTAAGGTTGACATCTTTTATAACACTTATCACAACTTCAAGTTAGCACTGATACAATATGGGAACTAAACTCCAGTTTTCATTCAGATTTTACTAGTTTTTTTTTTCCATTAATTTCCTAGTATTTTCCTGTTCCAGCATTTACTATGTGATACCATGTTGCATTTTTTTTCCTCAGTGATCTCCATTTATGAGTTCTCCATACTTAATTATTTTTCATAAGCTCTACACTTTGGCAGACTAGTTGTCAGGTATTTTGTCACATGTCTTTCTGTTTGGGTTTGTCTGCTGTTTCTAATGAATCACTGAATTTATGGATTTGGGTGGAGAACATCGCAGAAGTGAAGTACCCTTCTCATCACATTGTCTGCACTCCTTTGCAACCTTAGATTCCCTCTGCGTTGCTGTCACAGCCCTCATTTCTGAGTATCAAAATATTCTAACTTAAATGGGCTTATATTCTATGAATAAGGTTTGTATCTGTAATTAATATATTCTCCAATATTTAGCATCATGAGGCTTACTTGGCCAGCATGATTGGATACAATTTATAACAAAAGAATGTCATGATTTCTAACAGTGTTTTGTAAGGATTCTTGTTAGTCACTGATATAAGATATCTAAGACCTAGTTTCCCCTTTCCCATTACAGACAACGGTGCAGATTTTATATAAAAATCTCAAAAAAGAACTGTGTTTAATTATGAACCCAAATGATTGACATAAATTGGTAAATTCCCTTGACAACCTAGACAACTCTTATTTAATATAAAAGTTTTATAATAAAAAATGGACTCCATGCCATGTATTTTAATAATTACTTCTCAAAAATTTAGAGCTAAATAAGAAAATCTATTATCAAGGGATAAAATGCAAAAGAGCTATGATTCTAGCTTTAAAAGATTCCTCTAAAACTTATTTTGAATATTATGCTATATTCAGGTTGATTGAAAGTTAAGAACTACTTCTCATTAAGTCAAATTAGATATAATGGGTAACTACTTATACATCTATTACTTAAAACTTTTCTTTCTTCCTCTTTTTTTTTCTTTTGAGTTCTCATAAATAGACACACATTTCTTTTTTGAATTGTAAGAAGGATGTTTTGAAAATATATCACATCATGGTAATATGGTATACATTCTCCTCACTTTGTTAAGTGATGAAATTTTAATTTGTAAACCTTTGTAATATGTGAGATGAGTTATTTTAATAAATAAGTAAAGAACAAAAATAACAAAGAATTTTAAATAAATCTGGATACAATTCTTTAGCTTGTGAATAAAAACAGTTTATACTTAAGATAAACCAATATTACTATTTTTAAAAGACAATTCATATATACAGTATTATTTCTTTTCTAAAATGCAATCAATTTTATTTTATAGTTCACAAATTTAACATAAATATTATATTTCAATTTCTTTAACCTTGTTAGAGGTCTTATTTTAGATATTTTGCTAATAGTTTTCTTTTGAAAGTTCAGGTGAAATTAACTCATTCAATGGATTCCTCAAATTGAGATATCTTTGTTCACATGGTATTTTAACTCTCTACTCTCTAATAAATAAATTGAACCCTTAAACTTTTTGTGATGATGGCGACTCTAATTCTAGAAGAATTTAGAAAATAGTAGTTATTTCTTGCCTATTAACTATTTTTTCTCACTTAAAAATTAGGATTCAAATTATGATGGCAAAATCCCCCAACATCCACTATTATGGCAGTTGCAATAGTAGAAAACAGTGGGAGAAGAAGGGGAAAAGAGATATGTAGAAGGAAGAGAAAAGGAAGAGCTATGTTTTGGAAAGATAAGGAAAAACATGCAGTTTGGTTACAGTATGAATCTCAATCCATAATACACAAAGTATACCTTTTTAATTATATTATACTAGTATAGATTTCCAAACAGTTAATTGTTACACAGAATAAGACAGAAATATCTAAACTTAAGTGGACAGACTCTATAAAAAATACATAGACACACACTTCTTTTTTGACTTGTAATATTAATAATAACAATAGCGAATTTGTTACCTATGTTTCTAATTTTAGAAAGAAAGGCTATTCCTTTTTATTGATATATAATTGACACATAACATTATGTTAGTTTAAGGTGTACAACATAATAAGTCACATCATTACACAAATTTTCTTGTGATGGGAACTTTTAACATCTACTCTCTTAGCAATACTCAAATATACATTATGATAATGTTAATTATAAACATCATGTGGGATATTACATCCCCAGAACTTATTTATTTTATAGCTGGAAGTGTGTATCTTTTAATTACATTTGTCCGTTTTGCTATTAGGATAGAATAGAACAGGAAAGCTGTTCTTATTATTGTTTAGTAATTTTGTTGTGATGATTGTTGCCGATTATGTATATGTTGCTGGTTCTATATCTTATATGTTACTAATTATATATCATACATATTTATATATCTGATATTTCATGTCTTTTCTTACTTGTCTATCTCCAGTTCGTTATCCTGGTCTAAATTTTAGAGTCAACACTAAATAAAAATTGGCTGTTATCTTGTCACTATGGTCAATGACCATGTATAATTTATATCCATGGGACTATCTTATCTATTGAAAGTTGAATGGTTATCAAATATTCCTAAATTATTACAATTTAATATAATCCCTTACTTCACTTTCCTCAGTAGAATATCCATCAATAATAGGATCAGTGGAAAGTGAATACTTACTGATTCTTGATATTTTTTAGGTCAGAGAACATGGAAATAAAAATTTGAGTGTCTTATTGAAAAAATACAACTGGCTACATATGTTTTAAGCAAGCATATTATTATTCAAGCCATTTATTCAGAATGTTTGTAATAGGTCATTGAAGAGTTAAAATGAAAAGAAAAATAATGAAAACAAGGTGGAACCTTAAGGGAGGCATCCTTGTGTTCCTGCATAAAGCCAATTTATTCCTGACATAGACACAGTAAACTCAAAGGCATATACATGTGGCTTTTTCCATATCGTACAGCATGTTTGTTTACCATAAGTAAAAAATTTGCATTAACTCATATGCCATGGTAAGAAATTTATGTTCTTTTTCTTTTTAAAGTAGAATGGTAAGTCACTCTCACTGAAATAGTGTACTTTTATAACCTAAACATTGTCACCATTTTGTTTTAATCCATATGATCGATTTATTTGCATATTCTCAACATTTACTGAATTCACCTTAGGATGCTTAGATTAGAAGACTTAATAATGAAAGTGAATACAATTTTCTGACAAAAATATCTCAATGTTCTTAAGTGCTTAATATATTCTATTTTTCTTCTTTGTGGATAAAGTTCTCTGATCAATTGCTGAATTCCTGTTTTGCTTTCTCTTACAGATAGAGCATAACTATTATCTGAAAGCAATTTTCTGTTACTGCTTAATTTTATATCTGAGCTCAACATAGAGTTCTTTTCTATCAACTTTTTACTACACTAGATTTATTTTTATTGATCAATGACTTTAAGAGAAGTAAACGTGCCTCCTTACTAATAAAAAGAATAGCAGAACAATAAACCAGTAGAACTATAGAAAGAATTCAATCAGATGCCACATTAAGGAAACTACAATGTCAGCTCCCTTTGCTGTCACCAAGTACTCATAACACAAATGGTATAAGATATAAAATGTCAGGCTCTTGACTTTTCCTTGTTATTTTCTCTGAGTATAATTAATAAGTGATACTTTTGGCAAATGTAATCTGTACATACCATGTGTGTTTCAATTCTATTTACTTTGTCAGTCTCGGTGAGAAATTAGTAATTTGTTTTATAATCATTGAGTGTTTAAATAATTTAGCACAAGGAAAGATAATATATATGCTTTAAATTAAATTCAGTGAAGGCTCTTCTACAGTCACATTGGAAAAATTAAATGCTTCTTTCAGTCTCAGTTGAACCTAATACTTCTTAAACTAGAAACCTGGACTCCTTACAGCTGAAGGTAATGATTCTCTAGGTTTAATGGAGAAAATGAAATTGCCGTCTTCATATATCTTATGAGCACTGTAAAGAAAAAAAAAAAAAAGGAGTCTCAAAGCATTTTAGACTTGAATCATGAAAAAATACCAATCTTTAAAAAACAGCCTGTATTTATTTCTTCAATCCATTTTTCCCCTACTTTTGCCCTTGCTAATTCTCTCATACCTCTCTAAATGCCCTCATCAGGCAAATGATTCTTCTCTTTTTTTTTTGGCCAATGTTACAGCTAATAATAAACACAAATGTTTTTCATCTTCAGAGTACTTTACAAGTATAAATCAACCTTCTCAGCAACCAAGGGTGGAAAATTAACATTATCTCCATTATAGAGATGGGGAAACCAAAGAACAGCAACAAAATATTTGAGTGCTGATGCCAAAGTGTAAGACACAGAAATATATTAGAAAGGCAGTGTTTTTTCAAGTTACTCAAGATATTCAATTTTCTAAAACATCAAAATGTCTGAGTGGCCATTCATCACATAGCATACCCTTCTGTCCTTGCAGGGATACATATCATATATTAATATGTGAGAATCATGGAATGCATGCTTTTATGGGTAGCTTTATATGTACACTTCCAGAACACCTCCTCTGATTAAGCCCTGAATATTTATTTAATCTGTATGTTTGGACACACACATGCTTTGTGACAAAGTCATAGGTACTGATATGCATTGTGTGACACATGATGTGTATATTCTGTTTCTCATACTTTTCTCTGTACCTTTATCTTTTCTTTTAGACTCATTCACTCCTTGATGAAAGAAGCTGTCTTCCACTGTTTTCCTTCAGTGTATGCCACATAGAATTACGGGCATTGAGCATGGGCACTGAATGTAGTAGATGATGGCTGGGGATGCTATAAGTCCACTAGGTCTGAATAACTTACAGACCACCAGGTTTTAATGACTCAACATTAAATGGAATGAAAAGCAGGCAATTGACAAAAGTCAAGAAATTTTTGCCTACTGGTACCTTTGTTGCCACTTCTGTTCCTCATGTACCAATCCAAAGGAAATAGAGCAATATTTTGCTGCCTCAATGTAGGAGACAATAGCATGGTATTTACTTATGAGTAAATTTTATTTTACAAATAAAATGTAAAACCTTTGATGTATCTCCCAGCTCAACACAAATCCAACCTGATCAGAAAGATTTTCATCTTCCAGTGCTCTGCAATTCTAGAAACTCCTTGGAGTATTACCTACTAAAGCGTGTTAGGATGTTGTTCCAAAAAACAAAAACAAAAATCTGCTTTGGATTTTATTCTCTCTTGGGAGGAATTCTGTTTCAAAGCAAAGAAACCTGAATGTGAACTTTTTGGATATGCTACTTTTATCTCTTTTACACTAATTTGCCTCCAGCTAACATGTATTATTTGGAGTTTGTCCAATTCTAAGAGTGTAGAACATGCAGAAATTATCTGGTCCAAGGGTTGGCAAACTGCTAGCTGAGGGCCAAATCTTGCCCACAGACTGGTTTTGTACAGCCCAAGAGCTAAATATGTATTTTCTACCATTTTTAGAAGGTTGTGGAAAAGAACAAGAATATGTGACAGTTACTACATATGGCCTGTAAAGCTAAAATATTTACTATCTTGCCCCTGAAAAAAAAGTTTTTCAACTTCTGCCAATTAAATCATGCTCTCAGAATCTTATTCCATGATACAGCTTTTTTGTGGGGGTGGGTGTTAATATTTTTTCCAGCTTTATGGAGGAATGACTGAGAGGTAAATTTTTTATGTATTTAAAGTATGCAATATGATCTTTTGATGTTGGCATACACTGAAAAAAGGCAACCACAAACAAATGAATTAACACATCCATCACCTGACATAGTTACCTGATTTTTTCTTTTGTAGTGAGGACACTTGAGATCTACTCTCTTAGCAAATTTCAAATATAGGATTCTTTTCAATTAACTTTAATCACCATGCACCTTTGGCATGTCTTATCTTAGAACTGAATGTGTTTATCCTTTGATCAGTATCTTCCCTCTCTCCCAACCCCACCTGGTAACCACCATTCTACTCTATATCACTAGGAATTCCACTTTTTTAAGAGTCTGCATAAGGGAGATCATGTGATATTTGTCTTTCTGTGTCTGGATTATTTCACTTCGTATAATGTTCTCTGAGTTCATCTATGTTGTTGCCAATAGCAAGATTTTCTCTCTTTTTAAGGGTGAATAATAGTGCATTGTATATATCTACACCACATTTTCCTTATGCACTCTTCTGCTGTTTTCATATCTCAGCAATGGAGAATGATGCTACAATGAACATGTCAGAGTAGATATCTCTTCAAGGTAGTGATTTTATTTTCTTTGGCTATATACTCAGAAGTGGAGTTTCTGAGTTATATGGTAATTTTATTTTCAATTTGTTTTGAGGAACCTCCATTCTATTTTACATAATGATGTATCAATATACATTCCTGCTAATAATGCACAAGGGATCATTTTTCTCCATATCCATGTCAACACTTGTTATCTTTTAACTCTTTGATAATAGCCATGCTAACAAGTATGAAGTTATATATCATTGTAGTTTTGATTAGCATTTCTCTGATGATTAGGAATGTTGAGCATCTTTTTATATACCTCTTAGACATCTGTACATCTTCTTTGGAAAATGTTTTTTCAGATCCTTTGTCCATTGTTAATTGGGTTATTTGTTATTATTATTATTATTATTATTGCCATTATGTTCTTATATGAGTTTCTTATATATTTTGAATATTCATCCCTTATGTGTTTTATGGTTTACAATTTTTTTTCTCATTTCATGGGTTGCCTTTTCATTTTTTTAATTCTTTCCATTGCTATGCAGAAATGTTTTCATTTTATATAATTTCACCTATGTACTTTGCTTTTGTGTCCTGTGTTTTTAATGTCAAATCCAAAAAATCATTCTTGAGGCCAATGTCAATGACCTTTCCGCCTATGCTTTATTCCAAGAATTTAATGGTTTTGGTTCTTATGATGAGGACTTTAATCCATTTTCACTTGATTTTTGTATATAGTATAAAAAAGGATCCAATTCCATCTTTGACATGTAGATAACCAGTTTCACCAACACAGTTTATTGAAGGGACTACTCTTTCCCCATTGTGTATTCTTGATGTCTTTGTTGCAAATTCTTGACTGCATATGTGTAAGTTTTTTCTGGGCTCTCTATTCTGTTCCATTGATCTATGTGTCTGTTTTTATGGCACTGTCATATTGTTCAGATTACTATAGCTTTATAACATAGCTTGAAATTAGGAAGTGTAGTTTTTCTGGCTTGATTTTTAGGAAATTTTTTGGCTTCTTCTGTGAAAATAACATTGGAATTGTGATAGGAATTGCATTGAATATGTAGGTCATTTTGGGTAAAATGGGCATTTCAATAAAATTAATTATTCTGAATGAACATGGGATAATTTTTCATTTATTAGTGTCTTCTTCAATTTCTTTTGTCGGTGTTTTATAGTTTTCCATGTCCAGATAAACCAAAAAACAATGAAATTGGTTAACTGCAGGCACTGAATAATGGAGTGAAAGAGATATAAAGGAAATGGCATTTCTCTGAGAAGACCATTTTGTACCGTGTTAACTTTTGGAAACATGTCAAGGTTCTAGATATTCAAAAAATATATTACATTAAAAGATATGGAAAGGGAAACCAAAAACATAATCATGAAGAATACTTGAAACAGATTATTCTACTTTTCAAAAATGAACAATGAGTTCTCAATGATGAAAATAAGAACAGGGAAGAAAAAGAAAAAAAACTAATTCAGGTAATTTATGAGCATGGTGACAGACGACATTCCTTTAGTTTTGAACAGGATGAGATACTTGAAAACTACAAATAAATGCTAAACTCTTTTAGCAGTCCCCCTACCAATGTCTAGTTTTACAGACTGAAGTTATATTGAACATATTATTTTAGAACTGTTATAGGATTGAGCAAACAAATAATTGCTAATATTTTTGGGAGCCAGGGTTCTCAGTTTGGAGAAAGAGAGTTACAGATATTGGATAGAGGAAGATCTAGAAAAAAAAATTGAATTAGAATTAGAGATATCTGTGTGAAATTGAGATTTCTAAAATATGTACTTGTGAAAATATATATACACAAACATTTAGGCAATTTTTATTACTCATGGTGGTTTTGTTCTCTAAAGTTGCTGTAAACACTGAAGTAACCAATTTTCTTAGAGAAAACTTGGTTAAGTTTCTCCAAACTTCTACTCATGCTGCTATCAGCAGATCAATATATAACCTTGTTTTTTGTGTATTTCTATTTAAAGACATCTTATTTAACTTATAATGTCAACTAATTAACATTGAACTCATGTCCAAGAGCGTGCTGAAAAAAGCCTATCTAACATGCATATTCTCTGTAAGGCACATCACAGCTTCTTGCACTGAGAATACTAGGTAGATTTCACTGTCTTTTAAACAGTGAACTCACAAGGAAAGATCACAAAAGTGCAGAAAAGTGGCATTATGTAGACCACCAAAAGATGCTTGCTTACAATATGAGAGCTGAAATAAGCAAGCAGAGTTATATTTTGTTTGACCTCAGGTGATATTTTAGGGTTCTCCAGAGAAATAGAACAATAGGTAGGAAGGAAGAGGAAATGGAGGGAGGGAAGAAAGAAGGAAGAGAGAGAGAGGTTGATTTATTATGACAACTTGACTAAGTCATGGGATCCCCAGATACTTGGTTAATATTATTTCCATGTGTGTCTTTGCAGGTGTTTCCACATGCAATTATCATTTGAATTCAAAGATTGAGTAAAGATCACCCTCCGCAATAGAGTTTGTATCATCCAATCCACTGAAGTCCTAATAGTACAAAAAGGCAGAGGAGGGAGAAATTCACTATCTCTCAGTGTGACTGCTTGAGCTGAGTATAGATCTCCAGCTCTCAGAATGAGTTTTACACCATTGGTCTTTTGGTTCTCAGGCCTTCAGATTTTGACTGAAACACATTCCATCGTTCCTTCTGGCTTGTAGGCCTTTAGACTTGGACTGGAATTACACCATCCACTTTGGTCTGTAGCTTACAGACTGCACGAACAAATTCCTCATCATAAATCCCAACCTCTCTCAATAGATAAATAACAGATATTCTGTCTGTGTGTATGTGTGTGTGTGTGTATTCTATTTCTCTGGTGAACCTGACCCTCACCATGACTATTGCAAGTAGTCTCAATGACTGAGAATAAATACTTCTTGAGAGAGAGAGAGAGAGAGAGAGCGGAATGTTCTGATATGTAAGGAAAATATGAAGCCTGATTTCCATTTAGAAATTTCCAATATACATTAGCTTTTAGAGCTGGGAAATATTCCAGTAAAAAAAATCTGTTCTACTTTATATTCTCAGCATTTGTCACTCATTTAACCTATAAAGGAGTATTTTGGCACATACTTCTCCTAATATTCTGGGAAAACTGATGAATGATATTATGGTTTTCATGTTATTTCTGTGTAATAAGTGAGGAGTAATTTATAATTTTTAGCTATGAGATAGCATGATTGAATTTGTATTTTTAAAGGATCTGTGTGCAACCAGGAACTCTGTGAGTTTGAGCCTCCCGTCGGACTCTGTGCTGGCAGCTCAGAGCCTAAAGCCTGCTTCTGATTCTGTGTCTTCTTCACTCTCTGCCCCTCGCCCACTCATGCCTCTGTCTTTTAAAAATGAATAAATGTTAAAACAATTTAAAAAGATTAAAAAATATAGTTTGTGGAAGAGTTTAGCTAAAGCTAAAGCCTGACTGAAGTGATTTCAAATGCCTTGTCATGTATCAAAATCATTGTAAATCTGTAATTATTATGATATTGCAGTAGCAATGAAAAGATATGTTATGGACAGAATGTCCATATGGACATATGGACACCTTAAAATTCATATGTTGAAATCCTGTTTTCCAATGTGATAGCGTTAGGAGGTAGGGCTTTTAAAGATGATTAGATCATGTAAGTGGAACCCTCATGAATATCTTTAGTGCCTTTCCCCTTATAAAAAAGATTCCAAAGAGCTTGCTAACTCCTACCATGTGAGGAAAGACTAAAAAGATGACCACTTATGAATCAAGAAGTGGGTTATAACCAGACACTAAACCTGCTAATGCCTGGTGTTGGACTTCCCAGCTTCCAGAACTGAGACAAAGAAATGTTTGTTGTTTAAGCCATCCAGGCTATGGTATTTATGTTATAGCAGTCTGAATGGACTGAAACAGTTAGAAAAATAGATGGGAGTATAGAGAACCCAGAAATAGATCCATTTCAAAGTTCTATGATCAAGGTTAGAAAAAGTTTTCTTAAACATGACACATTTACAAAATAAAATAAAACAGTTGAAATATTGCTATAGTTAGACTAAAATTAAAAACTTATATACTTCAGGAGTGCTTGGGCTGCTCAGTCAGTTAAGCCTCTGACTCTTGATCTAGGCTCAAGTCATGATCTCACAGTTTATGGGTTCAAGCCCCATATTGGCATCTGCACACTCTTTCTGAAAATAAGTAAACAACAACAACAAAAATTTTTTTAAAAAACTTGTATATTTCAGAAGTACTGTAAGTAACAACACATACCCCATCCTTGAAGAAGATATCAACAAGGCAGATGCTTATATAGAGAGTCTGAATAGATAAATCATAAATATAATTAGCCAAAAGAATATCAGATGTGACTAGTCAGTTTGCAATTGAGGAAGAAGTGTCATAAATATGTTAAAATATGCCCAACCTTTAAATGTTTTATACCTATTAAGTGACAAATTTAAATGGCCAACAAAGTTGAATGCATTTGCCACTAATCTGAAAATACATATATTCTCCAAGATAAATTTTATATTTTACATTTACTATGGATAGGGGCACATAGGTGGCTCAGTCAGTTAAGCATCCAACTTCGGCTCAGGTCATGATCTCATGGATTCCTGGGTTCAAGCCCTGCATCAGTCTCTGTTTTGACAGCTTGGAGCCTGGAGACTGCTTCAGATTCTGTGTTTCCCTCTCTCTCTCTGCCCGTCCCCCACTCACACTCTGTCTCTTACTCTCTTTAAAAATAAATAAACATTTAAAAAATGTAGGGGCACCTGGATGGCTCAGTCAGTTAAGTGGCTGACTTCAGCTTAGGTCATGATCTTACGTTTGTGAGTTTGAGCTCCATGTCAGGCTTGTGCTGACAGCTCAGAGCCTGGAGCCTGCTTCAGATTCTGCCTCCCTCTCTCTCTGACCCTCCCTTGCTCACTCTCTGTCTCTCTCTCTCTCTCAAAAATAAATAAACATTAAAAAAATTTACTATGGAGAAAATATTGCATTTGTGCAAAAGGAAATAGGTTTGAAATTTTTCTCAGCTCTATTATTTTTTATATTGAATTGTGGAAGCAAACAAAAATTCCTTTAGAAAAACAATAAAGAAATTTTGACATATAATTTCAGTAAGTTATTATAAGGTTTTATAACATAAGAATTAATTTCAAAAACATTAAATTGAGGGAAAAGACTTGCAGTATGATATGCAGTATGCGGTATGATAACACATGTGTGCAAATGTTTACCACTTTGCTGGTCACTCCTTCCTTAAAAATATATGAATAAATTTAAAAAAAAGGAAATATGTGAATGGCAATTATAAAAACTAAGCAGAATAGTAGTTATGTCTGGTGGGAAGAGAGAAAGATATAATTAGAAAGAGGAACACAAGGGACTTCAAATATATTTATAACATTTTACATCTCAGGTTGAGTTTTGGGTGAATACATGCTTATACACATATATCAACATATGTATGTTTATATATTTAATGTTTTAGCTGAAAAAATAAAATTAGAAATGAAAGATTAAAAAGTGGTTGGAATTTTTAAAAATGGATGAAGAGCATCAAGGGCACAAGCATCAGGTTATAAAATAAATCATGGGGATGTGACATACAGCAAGATGACTGTAGCTACTAATACTGTATTGCACATTCGATAGTTGCTAAGAGTGGATCTTGGAATTCCTTATCACAGGAAAAAAATTGTAACTGTGTAAGGTGATCGATATTAACTAGACCTGTTCTGGTGATCATTTCACAATATATACAAATATCAATTGTTATGTTGTATACCTGAAACTAATAGAGTGTGTTATATGTCAATTATAACTCAAATAAAAAAAATAAAAAATAAAAGGTGGAGAAAAGTGAAGTCTAGAGTTAGGCAGCCTATGTGGCATCCCTATATATTGCTATTCAGTCATTTTGTGACTTTAAGCAATTCACTTACCCACTCTGGGCATCAAATTCCTTACATTTATTTATTTACTTATTTATTTATTTATGAGAGAGAGAGAGAGGGCACAAGTGAGCAAGGGGCCAGAGAGAGAGAGAGGGAGAGTGAGAGAGACAGAATCCCATGAGGAGCAAGGAAAGAGAGAGAGAGATAAGCGGGGCTCACCAAAGCAGGACTCCTGTTCACCTGATTGGGCTTGTGCCCAGTTTGGGACTTGAACTCATGAGCTATGAGATCGTGACTTGAACTGAAGTCAGACGCTTAACAACAGAGCCACGGAGGCACCCAAGTTTCATACATTTAAATTGACATACAGTGGAAAATACTTCTTCAGTTTGCAATGAGGATTGGTGAAGTCAATATATGTCAAATGATGAGATCAGAACCCAGCATATAGTAATGTAAGCTATTTTTTGAAAGTGGATGAAAAGTGAAGCAGAAGTAGGAAGTTTGCTAATGAGTGTGGTTTATACACCTGAGGAAAGAGATATCAGTGGAAGAGATATGAAAAGTCTTAAAAGTTAATCTTCCCACACCCAACATATATTTCATCATATTAAGATGAAAACAAAATGTGAAATGATGAAAAAGATAGAGAATGTATTCTCAATAAACATATCTTTTTATAGGGTTTCTCAATCTGGAACCCACCATTGGGATTTGGGGATCTTTTACTTGATATAATTGAATGCAAAAAAGTCTGTGTCATATGGTATCATATGAAAATTTTCAGAATCTGAAAAGGGTCAGTGACCCCACAAAACTTAATATCTCAGAATTAAGTTTCATGTCAGTAAACATTTGTGTCAGAGCATGGTAGATGTTATAATAAAATAATGTAAGGCAATGATACAGAGAGAGCTGACCACCACCTTCCTTCTTTGAGTATTAAGAGGAGTCTATAATGGAAATCATACTGGCACTAAAATCTCTAGGAGTTGTACCATGCAATCCTATTTATAAAAACAAACAAACAAAAAAACCCTACTCAACATGAAAAAGGAAAAAATGTGTAAAGACATTTCATTTGGGGAAGTTCAGCTGGTTTGCTGGGGTTGGAGCATGATGCTCAGGGAGGGGTATTCGAGAAAAGAGTCTTGACTGTACATTGGTTTGGGACAGGCTGTGGACTAGTTTCTGTTAGGTCTTTTTGATATCTTTAGATCTCTTGTATTCTGAGCAGTTGAAGCAATTGGCCTATAATCCATTGGCTGGTGGGAGGTGGTGATCTATTCACCCCTGGGTTAAAAAACAAAGCAGGTGACCTGGTCTACTTTTCTAGCCAATTAGCCTTTCAGGTAAATAGACTAAAAATGTTTACAAGGAGTAAAAGGACTTATCCACTGAATGTCTTTATTTTTTTAATGTTTATTTTATTTATTTTAAGAGAGAAAGAGAACATGAGCAGGGGAAAGACAGAGATGGAGAGAAAGAAAATTCCAAGGATCAGCCCAGAGCCCACCATGGGGCTCAAACTCACAATCCGTGAGATCATGATCTGAGCTGAAATCAAGAGTCAGATGCTTAAGCAACTGAGCCATCCAGGCACCCCCATTGAATGTCTTTAGATAAAGGGTCATTTATGGTAAATGAACCTATAGTCTATGAGGCATTCCTTCCTGATGAGTGTCACATAAACTACCAGCCTCTCTAGAGTATAAGATTAGATATTTTGTAATTTAAATATTTTTGTATCTATGTGAGATAACTCTGGGAACCTCACTTAAAGACTTCATCCATTATTCTGTGCCCAAGGTGCATGCCTTGTACATATCTGCGATAGCCCGGAGTTCTCCCTACTTGGTCAAAGGCTCTTGACATATCATTAAAATTATTAGTACCAAGTAAGATCTTTGATAACTGTGCTTCTGATTGGACAATCTGATATCCCTGTGTCACGCATACTGATTGTAAGTACCCCTACCCCCCCGAGCATAGCACCCTTATTTTACACTGAGGTAAATGTTCTGCTCCAGAGCTCCTGTGTGGTTAGCCATAGCAGTGGGTTTTATTGAAATACATCCTCACTTGACATCATCCTTTTCCCTTTTCTGCTTCCTCCACTCCCTTATCAGTTTCTTTGTGTAGCATTTCCTTAAATAATTACTTGCAGCGGTGCCTGAGTGACTCAGTTGGTTCAGCAACCAACTCTTAGTTTCAGCTGAGGTCATGATCTCAAGGTTTGTGAGTTCAAAGCCCACAATGGGTTCTGCACTCACAGTGAGGAGCCTGCTTGCGATTCTCTCTTTTCCCCTCGCCCTCTTTCCTTCCTATGTTCTCTCTATCTCAAAATAAATAAACCTAAAAAAAATTACTTGCATTTGACTCTTTGTCTCAGGATCTGTTTTTGAAAATTTGCACCTCTGTAGGCTTTATATAATGAGATATTTGGACTTTAATGTGATTGTGATACATACAAAAATGGAAACCACTTGAAATAAAAAAAAGTATTCCAAAAATTATGAGAAAAGTTGAAGGAAGTGACCTGTGATACGTATCATCAAAGAAGATATTACTGCTTTTCATTTTATTAATGGCTTCTCCCCCGCCCTTTTTTTAAATCAGTTCTTCACTCATTGTAATGTTCCTGAAGTTCAGTGATACAAATACTGAATTTGAAGGACAGTTCAGTTTTTATAAGGAGCAGCACTTTAAATCTGTTGAAACCAAACAATTACAGTATGCTATAATCAGTAAACATTTTCCTGGGTAACGTTCTACAAATGCCAATATGTAAAATTTCAAATCCTGTGAAGTACCAATTGAAAAAAGCAATTTTGCTACGGAAAATGTGAAGAGTATAGAACCAATAAAGTGCAATAAGGATTCTGAGAACCCTGGTTCATTGCTCCAAATACTTGAGAGACCTCTCAGGCTTCATTGAGTCAGAATAACTTCTCAAGCTGAGCTGACCCAATATACATTATCCCTGATTAGATGACAGCATGGATGTGAAGAAGGAAAGAAATAGGAAGGATAGAAAAAAACAAAAATACTCTAGAATTAATTTTGTATTAAGACATTTTCAAAATCTAGTATTTATTTACAGTCAGTGAAAAGAGAATAAAAGTCTATTTCATTTTCCAAACTGTAAAGACTCTCTCCTATATAGCAGGTCCATAAAAACATTTTAAGTGTTAGATAATAAATGTTTGGCTAGAATCCTCTAGGAAAAAGAAAACAAATTATTATGTATTAGTTGTTTAATGCCATAAGTTAAAGCATTGACTCTTATGTATCTCTGACAAGAGCTAACACAGGGAAATTTAATTAAATATTAACAGAAGACTTTCAGTAAGAAGACATATGAAAACATATACCCATCCAGAATAATAAAACTAAAATTGTAGAAAAAATATTGGAATAAAGTGGGACTTACTATTTATGCAAAGGCAATATTGTTTGTTAAAGAGCAAGAAATATAAATTCATTCTGTCTAAGTTCGGTTCTTGGTTCTGATATTTATTAGCAGTATGATTTGGGGTGAGGCACTAGGCTGTATGTCATTTTTCCATTGTCTAAAATTAGAGATAATAATATCTACCTCACTGGCTTGGTGAAGATTATATATATATATTATATGTATATATGCATATATATGTATTATATATATGTATATATATAATATATATATGCACACACACATATGGCACTTAGAATATTTCACTTAGAATGTAAAGGTTTTAATATTAAAATCATTTAAAATGTGGATGTTATACAGTAAACACCATATAAATGTTATTCTCTATTATTATGATCTTTAATACTTGTGCCTTAATAATAACTAAGGAATAAAAATACAAATCAGCATTTGTAAATGTTAAATTTTAAAAAAATGTTTAACACATAGGCAAAATATGCTAAAATTTAGGTTAGGAAACTAAAAATGGCAGACTTTTAATGCAACTTCTTATTAAGCAAAAATAAATGCACTTATAATATCTGAAGTTTCTTCATTGAATTTGTTCTCTCTTTTTCCACTGGCATTTTTATTTTTGTTTTTGTTTTAATTTTTAAGTGTTTATTTATTTTAGAGAGAGAGAGAGAGGTGGTGGGGGACACAGAGAAGGGGACAGAGGATTCAAAGCAGGCTCTATGTTGCATTGACAGCAGAGAGCCTGATGCAGAGCTTGAACTCACATACTGAATCATAAGATCCTGACCTGAGCACTTAACTGACTGAGCCACCCAGGTGCCCCTCCACTGCCATTTTAAAATGATTCTGTAGGAATATTCCATCAAAATATTTTTATGGGATAATACATCCATCTAAGCAAGTGAACTCATTAACTTGTATGAGAAATATACAAATTACAGCATTTAATGTCAATTAATAAATAAATTAAACTACTACTTATTAAACTTTGATGATGTTTCTGACAGTGTAGTGCTCAGAGGTAATACAGAAATGAATATGACAAACTTCTTGCTGTGGTACAAGCTCACTATCTATTAGAAAAGAGAGATACTTACCGGTTCTTACATATTCTGATGGCTTAGAGTAGTGTTTTTTTCCAGGGAAACAAAGAGATGAGGCTCTTCACCTTGACAGTAGAGCCCAGCATGGCTTCTGCCACTGAACACTATTACTAGGAATTTGAATTAAGGACTTCATACTGATTGTTTTCTGTCTACTATAAAGTTAAACTATGTAATATTTAATATCTTCATAAACAACACACATGTATGTCTTAGCTGTCCTTATTTAGAAGCACCAAGATATTTTTGAATCAAATATAAAATTTCTGACAGCAAATTGGCCTTGATTTATGCCAGAATTCATTACTTACAGAAATGAAAAATGAAATACTCTACCACCAGTATACTAAGTGTAAACTTGTGAAGAGTACCCAACTCCTCTGAGTTTTAATATTTGTAAAGTAGGGATAGTTACATAAACTTAACTGCTAAGATTCTAGCACATGCTACAATGCCTGGACATAGTCGACATTCAGTATGTGGTGGCTAGAATCTGTTCTGTTATATTCTTATTATTGTTAGCAACACATGAAATTTAAATTAATGCGGATAACCATCCCAAAAGATAACTTTCTTCTTTTTTATATATTCTCTTTGAAAATTAATGACAACATAAAAATCTCAGTGTCCTTCAGAGTAACTTCATATTACAGAAATGACCAATAGAGTAAAAATGTTATCGCTATGCCAGAAACCTCAAAAATAAGATATTTTGTTTTTAGATATGCTCATGAATTACTTGGAAAATCCTGGAAATGTTATTTGCAGTCAACTAAAATGAATAAATGCATACATATACACTATTTACATAAAATTCCATTGAGCCAGGTTAAGACATAAACACATAAACACACACGTGAACATATGTACATATGTGTATATTCATGGATGCATATATCTTCAGTTTACACTACCCAAAACTAAAGCATTCCATATCATATCACAATTGTTGATCATCACTTTCTTTATCTGTTTTACCTCAGTACTTAAAATTAGATATATCTTTGTATGGTTTTCTTAGCTTTGAGAAACACTGTAAACCACTTTTGCACTTTTTGAAATGTCATACTTTTGGATTAATCTCTGAAAAACTCTGGAGCATAAAAACTCTGGAGTTCTTCTCTGAAGTCACATGGTTGAACTGAATCCAATTTTTTTCTTTTTTAAAATTTATTTTAAGTGTGGGGGAGGAGCAGAGAGACAGGGAAGAGAAAGAGTCCTGAACAAGATCCACACTGTCAGCACAGAGCCCAACACGGAGCTCAGTCTCACAGATCATGAGATCATGACCTGAGCCGAAATGAAGAGTAGGACTCTTAACCAACTGAGCCACCCACGTGCCCCTTGACTGAGTGCTTTTTTTCTGTTAGGAAGCAACAAGGAATATATCATTGGTAATTTATTATTTCAAAATCTAGCATTATAAAGTAATTAAAACATTGCAGTTATAGCCTCTTAGTGCAATGGATATTAAACAGGGAGAATATCCATGAAAGGAAAATAGTAAAGTGGCTGTCAGTATTGATGTTGGTCTCTGAGCAATGGCTCTCCTAGTGTGCCAAGGGAAGATTTCAGAGCAATCAAAATGTCATCTTGGCTTAGACACATTGAAGTGTGACTTGGTGTAGCCAAAATTGGCAGCAAAGTAATATTCTTAAACTCAGAATTTTACTTTTTTGGTGTAAACCCTCTTTGTAATGCTTAATGATTACCAGTCTGCTGTCTTTATCTAAACCATCTCATTTAGCTTTCATTTTCTAGTGAAGTACAAATTTCATTTTGGCTGATTTAACTGAGCAGCAACTGTCTTCCTCACCCTCCTGGTACTTTGATGATACGTCATCCAGGGCTATACTGCAAATTGAAATTTTGTACATCAGATAGGGCAATCTAAGCTGAATAGTATATTAGATTTCAGTAAATATAAAAAAAATTTCCATTTTCAAAATGTACATTTTATCAGTAAAGAAAGTTGTGTTTAGTGGAAATTAAAAAATATTTAGTGCGGAAAAAAGTTGTACTTAGTGATATGTGGGTTGTGTGGGAGTCTTCATACAGTTTGTTTATTTGTTTTTAATCTGTCTTTTTACCCACTGAATATATAAGAATATCCAGCCAAGGAAAATGAAAAAGATAAAACTAAACTAAACATTAATATAAACACACACATACACATATATACCTATAAACACATACACATAATTTTTAAAAATAAGAAATGATTCAAGTCCACTAGTAATACAATTTCAAACTAAGTCAGGCATATATTTTCCATATAAAGTTGATAAAAAATGCAAAAGATGAAGAAATAACTTATTTCTTTGTCCATTAAATATATATTGAGTACATGATTATCTAACACCACTTGAAATTTCACAGGTACATCTCTAAGCATGATAAGTACTTGCTTTCGTAGAATTTTTACTTTAGTGAAATTATGCAGAAAACAAGTACCTAAATAAAAGGTATTCAGGTACCTTTTACAATAAATAAAAATGGATTCAGAAATATCAGAATTATATGAACAAAAATTAAATAGGCTGTAAGATAGAGTATGACGAAGTTGGGAGGAACTACTTTTGATTGAGTGCTTAGTGAAAGCTTCTTTGAGGAGGTAATATTTTTGCTGTTGTGAATGACAAGAAACCAGCCTTGAAGAAAGACTTTTTGGGTTCTTTTTTGTTTTTTCCAAGTACAGAAATAGTTGTTGCTGTTGTTTTCCAAGCATGGAAAATAGCTAGATTTATACCACAGGATTTAAGCAAGTGTCAACTTGAGCACCCCAGAAATAAGGCCAGCAGGGCTGGAGCTCAACATAGCAAAGGAGATCAGAAAGAGAGCAATTAAGCAGGACCTGTTAGCTTTTACTTAAATATGATGAAGAGTTTTGAATATATTATATATTATAATATATATTATATTAATATTATATATTATATTTGAATATATTATATATTAGATATGTTAGACATATTAGATAAAATATATAATATATATCTAATATCTATATATAATATATACATTATATATATAATGTTTTATTACTTATTTTGAGAGAGAATTTTTTTTTAAATTTCTGAGAGAGAGAGAGAGAGAGATACAGCATGAGCAGGAGAGGGTCAGGGAGAGAGGAAGACACAGAATCCCAGGCAGGCTCCAGTCTCCGAGCAAATGTTCAGCTCAGAGTCTGACCCGGGGCACGAACTCACGAAGCGTGAGGTCATGACCTGAGCCGAAGTCGGACACTTAACCAACTGATCCACCCAGGCGCCCCAGAGAGAGAATTGTGATGGAGAAAAGGTCATCGATTTGTATGAAGGCAAAGACAACAGGAACTGGTGAAATACTAAACCTTTGGGATGAGAGAACGAGAGCAAGGAATCCTGGAGATGTTTTTGGCATAAGCCAATTGTGTATGGAGTGCTACATGCTCAGGTTGGAAAGACTCCAAGATTAGAAGTTAAACAAGGAATGATAGCAAATAAAGGAGACACAAAATATTGGGCAATGTGTTAAAAGCATCCCAGAGCTGTTGTGTAAGGTCATCTGAAACAAGATAAAGTTTCAAAAAGGAAGAAATGATCAATTAGTTACATGCCACTCAGAAGTCAAGAAAGATAAGAACAGATAGGTAATCTCTATATTTAACAAGCTGAACATCATTACTGACTTGAATAGAAATTTATTTTCCTTTGTCGAAGTAGAACCAAAGTTTGATAAGACTTTTTAGAAGGTTAGAAGGTAAGATGTAATAAAAAGTAAGCAATATTTTACCGTAGTCTCACTCTCTGACAGAGAGGACAGAGAGACTGCAAACAAATGAATTAATAGCTAAAGTATGGTTATGGGGCACCTGGGTGGCTCATTTGGCTAAGGATCCAACTTCTGCTCAGGTCATGATCTTGTGGTTAGTGGGTTCAAGCCCCATGGTGGGCTCTGTGCTAACAGCTCAAAGCCTAGAGCCTGCTTTGGATTCTGTATCTCCTTCTCTCTGCCCCTCCCTTGCTTGCACTCTGTCTCTCCCTCAAAAATAAATAAATATTAAATATCTTTAATTAAAAGTTAAATAAATAAAAATAGCCAAAATGTGTTTAAGGTCAAGGAGTTACTTTTCATTAAAATAAAAACACTAGAGAATGACTGTATTCTGAGGGGAATTATAAATAATCAGAAACTGAAGATGAAAAACAATGAAAAAGAGAATGTGAAACCTCTGATGACAGAATAAATTTGTATAATTTTTGTCAAAGACAATTAGTTTAAGTTTTAAGTTCTTAGAAGTTTTATTTACTTTGAAAATTGAATCTTACTTCTGGGAATCTATCCTAAAAGAATATTATTCACTACGTTATTTAAAATCTCAAAATATGAAGAATACAAAAATGTCCTACAAAGTAGCTCATCCCTACAATGTTATAGTATACAATTATTATAATATCATAATATGAATAATATTAAAAAGGAAAAATATATAAAATACTAATGTTATATGATAAAGAGGTAGTAAAAATTATATTGAAAATGATAATAATTATATATGCAAGTGTAACCTTGAATATATTTTGATATATATACATATACATATTCATATGTATGAGTATGTGTTTTATATATGTGAATTTTCAAATATGCATTCAGTTTACATATCTGATTGCTAAAATAATTTATAGTTTCTCTAACTTTTCCATATATTCCAAAATGTTTTCACAGAAACAGGCATGCACATTTTTATAATGAGAAAAATATGCATTTAAAGTTGTTTCTAAAAGTGTTATTTTGAGAACAGAATGTAAGTCATCAATAACTAGAACAGTCCATGGGAATGAACAGGGTAGCACTCAACATGGAGGGCACATTTTGCTCCCCTTAAAGCTAGAAACCTCAATCAGTAACCTTTAGTTACCCTGGAGTGGACATCTCCTAGAGGGAGAAAATATATAAAGTATTTTGCAGGATCAGGAATGGAAAAAAATTGCATCTTGAACACTTGCTGTATCTACATAGCTTTAGCTGTAAAAAGTCATGATAGAGTAAATATAAAATCAAAAAAAATAATTTTCTTAAAGCATTAGTCAAGCTAGAAATTTTATGTAATTTAGAATTAAAACTTAGTAAAATTTTAGAACAATTGTTGAAGAATTAGTTACTATTTAAAATGCCTTAACTTGAAAGAAGTTACTAGTTAATTTCATACGGATACAGGTAGACTATAGACACAGAATGAAGAGAAAAAAAAACAATTAGAAACTGGCATAGGTCTATGGTTTTAAAACTGGGATCCTTGTAAAAGCAAAAATTCTGGTCTAATCATGAGAAAAACATCACAAAAATCTTCACTGAGGAACATTATACAAAACATCTGATTAATACTCTTCAAAACAGTCAAGTTCATCCCAATCCCAGACAATGCAAGTCTAAGTTAATTGTCACAGCCAAAAAGAGCTGAAGGATTCAGGAAGGCTAAATGTAATGTGGTATTGTGCATAAGATCCTGGAACAGAAAATATTACATAAAAGCTAAATAACGAAATAAATTAGGAACTTTAGTTAATCTAAAGTTTCAGTATTGACTTCATTAGTTGTAAAAAGTATATCATAATGTAAGATGTTGGAAATAGGAGAAATTGGGTGCTAAGCATATGGGGACTCTCTGTACTATCTTTGTGATTTACCTATAAATTTAGCACTGTTCAAAAAAAAATAAAGACTATGGGATCATCATAATACCAAAGAAACACATTTAAGTACCAGGGACAAGTAAACGAATAGAATATCATAAAATTGCTATTTAAGGTTTTCCTAAAGACTTTTGAGGGTAAGGTGTAGCTTGAATGCAGGCTCTCTTAATAATGGAGACATCTATTTGAAGATGGTGAGAAGAGAACACATAATTTACCTTCCCTTTGAAAAGCCATTAAAATGAGAATATAGAATGAGAAATGTAAATAATTCACAAAAATACTAATGACCAAGGTGGGGAAACAGATTCTCTGAACTATTTCAGTGAAATTCTCAGACTGAAGACATTTGGAATGATACTGATATTCCACATAAATACCTCAGGACTAAGAAAGCCACAGCTCAGAAACACATAGAAGTTTTCAGAGTGAACCATGGTTCACTCAGAGGCCGTTCTGACGAGTTACTGAAGTTGGAGAGAGTAGAGTCAGAAATTACACAAAATTTTGTCTTCAAAGTGGCCATATTCTTCGGCTGTCTTCACAGAGGGTACTTTTGTCCTCCCTACTTGTCCCATGGCCTATTTCCCTAATCTGAAAACAAATGAAGGCCCTTCTTTATATATTCTCTTTAGAGGGTTGTGACAGTCTGAAGGGGAATCGGCATCACCCAATTCTATACTAAAAGGCAAAAGTTCAAATTAGGATGGGAATCTGAAAGCTGTGAGAAAAGAAAACCAAAAGCACAAGGGAAAAAATGGAGTTCAGGTACTAAGTGGCACATCTAGAATCTGTGTAATCTAAGGAAGCAAAAGTATAACGAGGCAAATAAGTGTCTTATAATTTACTAACCCCTCTTTCATCCTGCTAATCATTTCTCCATTTCCATATGCAATGTTCTAATTTTAGTGATACAAGTTGTAGAACATTTCTTTTCATCTATGTTCAAATACACCTTTTGATTCTTCTAGGATTCATATTTATATTCCTAGGCAAATATATAATCTGACCATTTGTTTTCAATTCTTGAAATAATAGAAAATTAATTATTAGCATCATATATTGAAATGGTCTAGATTATAAGTATAGAAGGTAGTTAATATGCATTAATATTAATTATGTAAAATTAATACTATATTGACTAGGGGTTCTTGGATGACTCTGTCAGTTAACTGTCCAACTCTTCACTTCAGCTGAGGTGCATGACCTCACAGCTGGTGAGTTCAAGCCCCATATCTAACTGCTTGGGATTCTCTCTCCCTCCCTCTCTCTCTACCCCTCCCCCACTCTAAATAAATACATAAATACATAAATTAACTTTAGAAAAGGGAAAATTAAAAAATACTATATTGAGCAGTATTTTGAGGTGGCTGGTGAAGGATGGGTTGAGAGAAAAATTAAGAGGGCACTAGGTCTCCCTTTCAAGGATCAAGGTATACTGTGTAATGTTTATAGTTAAGGAAACAGAAAGCAAATATATATCATTTAAAATTAAAAAGAGCACTCACTGTGATGGGGCTCCTGGCTGACTTAGTCAATAGAGCATGAGACTCTTAATCTCAGGGTCATGAGTTCAAGCCCCGTATTGGGGATAGAGTATATTTAAAAAAAAGTTTTTAATAAATCAAAAATAAAAGGAACACTGATATTTAGTGTCAGTTCTTTTTTTTTTATTATTTATTTTTTTTTATTTTTTTTTACAAATAGTTTATTGTCAAATTAGTTTCTACATAACACTCAGTGCTCATCCCCAAAGTGCCCTCCTCCACGCCCATCCCCCCCTCCCCCCCACATCCATCAGTCCTCAGTTTTTGTCAGCATTCAAGAGTCTCTCATGGTTTGCCTCTCTCCCTTTCCCCCACCATTTCCGCCCTTCTTCTCCCCCTTGTTCCTCCATCAAGTTCCTCCTAATCCTCCTATACGTGCAAACATATGATATTTGTCCTTCTCTGCCAGTGTCAGTTCTCTTTTAATGAAGGCTGCTTCAGAAAAATGAAAGCATCAATGAATAACCTCTAAAAAGTTACCATGGGAACATGTGGCCAACTTCTCTAGTGATGATTTATGTAAATATTGCATTAAACAGGCACATTATAGACTACATTTTAATCTTTATTGATATCAAATATAAAGCATTTAAATTCCAAACAATTTTACTGCTTTGGGTGATGACCCCAGACCCAAATCTATGATGTCCTAGCCACTTCTGGCCTAATGATTCAAATATCACAGGAAAGGATCATTATTAGTTTACAGTGGCTCATGAAGGTTTCATTGTTGTACCTTACTGTATGTATGCAACCACTTAACCATATATATTCATATATACAATAATTAAAATAATAAAATATAATATGATATATACATTACATATAGTATAAAATATATAAAATATAATTGTGCATAATATGCATAATATATACGCATATATGTGATTTATGTATAAAAAGCTGTTTCCTCCATAGTGAATGCCCTGTAGCTTAATTAGATTCATCTGGTTTTCTAATAATAAATTTTGAATGAAATAGACTCTGATTATCCAAGAGTATTCGCAGGCATAATTACTCTGCGATCATACTTAGAGCTATTGTTCTGAATCAACTTAGAGTAGCAGGATAATCTTGGTACAACACTTTTTGTAAAATTCATGTATCTACGAAATGTTCTTTTCCAAGACATCTAAAACTGAACTTTAAAAACAATTACATATTTTAAAAGGTAGGTCTTTACACTCATCTTTCTGTATCCTACTTTTAAAAAACACCAACTTATAACTGTGTTTAAAACATCGAATTCATAATTGTCACTTTGAAGTAGTTAAATGAACTTCTATTTTAGGTCTCTGAAACTCAAAAGTGATTGTATTATTAACATTTTTCCTCTGACTCTAATTGTGCATCTAGCTCTCACTTGCATATCTATTTTCTTATAAGGTTATGATGGAAAAATATTTTTCTCTGGACTCAGTCACGTTTTCACAGAAGCAAATAAACTGATAAGAAGAGTAACACCTTCCCTAATTATGTCTACTAACACTTCATTACAATAAACACTCATTTTTATATGTAAAACAAAGATAGGCGCTACAAGGAAAAAAAAGATGAAGATTTGAAAAATTAAAAAGAAATAGTGTCTTTTTAAAAAACTTTTTTTGTGTTTAGTTATATCCTTATTATCAATTCTAGTATACAAGTTTAACATTTAAGTATCTATGTAGCACAGAATCCATTTTGGTCTAGTTAGTTAGCATCATCTTAATGAAACTCTTGGTAAGCTAAACTTAGCAAAATTTATTTTGACGTTGGAACTAATAATGCCATGTATGCACCAAGAGAATGTGAAGAGAGTTGTTACTCACATAAGGAAGCTCTCTGGGCATCACAGGGGAAGCTCTAAAGCAGGTCTGAAAATTACAGAGAGAGCAGAAAAAGAAGACTGACCTGGCTATTGTGAAAGTCCTTCCTGTACAGAAAGAAGGAGGGAGATGAGGTTTCATGGTTTGAACCTTTTAGAACAGAAGACACTGTACTCCAGTTTTCTTATCAGTTTGCCTGGATTTGGAGCAGAAGGGAAATAGGAAGCATCAAGGCTTTATCAGCCATCAAAAAAATGGAGACAGACTCTATTACAGCAGGAGATGAGAAATGTGCACATTTCTTATAGGAGAGACAGTGATTCTATCTTATCAATTAGGACATGGATCTAACTTTTATTATTTTAAATACATAATTAAGTATACTGAAAAGCAGGAATCCACCTTACTGCTCAAGATAACTAGATACTATCATGTCCTGAGTCTGTCCTATTCACCACAATTCATTTGATTTTGTCGGTTTTTTTGTTTTCATGCTAAAATGCCTTGCCATACCATGAAAGAATTCCACGTATAGATAGGTCCATGGCCATATCTAGGTAGCATTTCACTTTTTACCTGTATAAAGAAATTTTACCAAATGTGGAATCAGGCTATTCAGAACATGATAGGTGGTTAGCTTTAGAATCTTTATCAAAAATCATACATCCTATTGAGATACCGCTGTACCAAAAATTCCAACATTAGATGTTCATAGGATGGATGAATAAATTATTGATCCATCACAATATCATATTACAAAATGAGCATTCACTCTTATTTGCAATTACATCACCAATGGTGAATATTTTTACATATTATTTTGTTGGTATTATTGAATTATTGATGTTTCAATTTATTTACTAGATGCAGGGAAGATTTCTAATGGATTTATTATGGTTTCAATAAACAGCTAAAACAATAAGATTGACCATCTAACACATTGCATCACTACAACTCAATGTATAGGTATTAGGGGTTTTTGTTTTGTTTTGTTTTGTTTTTTCCTTGAGTGTAGCTGGGACCAATCAGTAGTGAGAAATGGTAAGGATCTGGAGATAAAGGGTAAGGTGGGGGAAAAAAATAGTCATTTGCCAAAGAAAAATGAATCAACATCTGCTTGCTTTATGTTGACTAAATCTGTTTATTGAAGCACAGACATTTCAATAGAGAGAACAATTTTCTTCCTCAAACAACACTTTAAAAGCCTGTGTACAGTGAATCTAAAACGATATGATTTTTAAAAAATACTTTTTCTTTTTTTAAAAATTTTTAATGTTTATTTATTTTTGAGAAAGAGAGACAAGACAGATAGACTGTGAGCGGAGTAGGGGCAGAGAGAGAGGGAGACACAGAATCTGAAGCAGGTTCCAAGCTCTGAGCTGTCAGCACAGAGCCTGATGCAGGGCTTGAACTCAGGAACCATGAGATCATGACCCAAAGTCAGATGCTTAACCGACTGAGCCACCCAAGTGCCACATAAAATAATATGATTTTTAAAAGAACTTTTGGTCAAATATCAGTCCCTAAATTAATTGATTATTTTTATAGAGCACTGAAGGAAAGGTTCAGAATTTCAAGTGACAAACTTCTGTCAAAAAGGTTTATCAACAAGTCCTCCTTAATTTTCTATTCAAGATAACATTGAGATAATCAGATACTATTTTTTTCTAATTTCTTAGAACTTGTTGATGATTTCTCACTTTTTGAAATGTTGGAAGAGCCCAAGCATAACTGAAGATAGATGTTCAAAATATATTGATCTCACAAGGTTTGCAAAAAATAGGTTTGTCCATAGTCAGGACCAGGAACTTAATCCTTTTGAAATGACTTTCCTGTGTCTTTTGTTCCCAAGATGATTGATAACCATGTTATACATTTCAATTTGTATTTCTTAATTGAGAACATCAAAAACTGAATATTCTCTGGTCTATAATATACTATATCTCACAATATATTAAAAATATGAAGATTGATGCTCTATTCCTATTCAGTTGTTAAAATATGTGTAAGTTAAGTGGATAACATTAGTTAGTAGTACTAAAATGTATGATCGGAAAAAAATTAGGAACGTGTAGATTCATCAACACTTTCAACAAGTTTTATAAGACACATGTGCTCTCAGACTAAAAGTAATGAATTTGAATCAGGGATTAAAGAAAATAATGTTTCCCAAAATAGTCATCTCTGCCTGTATCCTGCTATCTTAAATGACAGAGAGTCCCCAAATTTACAGCTCTGGGGGTTGAAAAACCCAAATTTTGCAAGCCAAGATGTAGGTAATAAATGCCTCAGCAAAAGATAAAATCTTAGCTTTAGCATTTTGTTAAGTAACATTAAAAAATCTTTACCAAGCAAAATGTAGATTAAGAGCATTGCCTTCTGACAAAAGGTTATTATTTTAAAATACTTCAAAACAGTGTTCATTAAGCTAACCTGAGACTAATGGAAGAGCAGAATATAGAAAATAATTGAAAAAATCAGAAAATGCAAACAGAAACAAAGGAAACCCTCAGGCTTAAAAGCTATGTCTAAAATCTCATTGTCTGTGGTTATGAAGCGTTGGAAGGAACTATAATTCAGAATGAACAAATGGCTAGCAAACAGCCACACAAAAACAAAACTAGCTAGACACTTCCTGTGATTCTTGAACACATAAAGCATTTTTTGGATCCCTGAATTTTCATTAGTAGAAATGGACTGTGAAAGTTATGTGTTTCCCCAAAAAGATACGGTTGTATTTCTGAAGGGTAATGGATAGGAGAGATCATCTTAGAAAGCAGAACTAAAAAAAAAATCCATTGCTATACCAATGAATTTTCATAATTCTTGTCAATCAGAATTTCGCATATACTTCTTGATGTTTCTTAAACTTTCCATTCTGAACAGATGACTTTATTGCAGTTATCAGGTTGCATCTCCACCATTATATACTGGTGATATTTGGGGAGATAGATGCCTTTTGGCTATGATATGTCATACATGGAACCATTTCTGGACTTGATAGAGTTAAGTATCCCTGAAGATAATGGAACTCAAACAAAAGCTTTGTAAGACTTCATTTGCTTTGGAGGTGAATGGAAAGGAATGTATTTCTTGAAAATTGTATGTGTAAAATACAATATGTGTGTGTATCTTGGGTAGACAAGAGAATAGAACCCTGCAGACACTGTTAATTACTCAGTAAATGTTCTTATTCTTCTTTATCAATAAAATTCCAGTTTTGTTCAGGGTAAAACACTGAGCCCAGCTTAAGGAAATAAGTCATAAATTGATAGAATTCAATCATGGAACCCCAATTAGCAGGATCCCCACTGTTGCTTTTGCTAAGAATGGCACTGCATCCAGTCCTGGCCTGTGAGATCTAAGTGGAAAGGTAGTAGGGTGGAGTGGAGGTGGGTGGGTGAAGGTGGCAACATTCCCAGGAAAATCAAACATTTCTGAATAAGGGGAACAGGAGATTTCTTCAATTTTGCCGTTATCTTTGAGTGTTGTGCTAATGGCAAAATCTTTCCTAAGATTTTGAATATACTGTAAGTTAAACAGATACCAATAGACTTGGGATCTAACTACAACCAGAATAACTCCAGAGTCCTCCCCACCCCCTTTTTTTATCCACTGTATTAATTTGTACCCTGCCAGATACAATTCTTAACAAGAACATATATGCCATAGAGCATTCATTTCATAAGGTAATAGCTTTGAAAGGATATTCAATGTTCCTTTCACTTAAATATTTTTAAAGTACATGTTTTAAATATATTTTCTTAACAGTCTTCCCACTTAAATCATAAATAATCTCTGAAGATTGCTATTGATCACATGAAATTGAAGATTTCCTCATGTTTTGGCTTGATTATTTATATAGATGCAGTAAGAGATGTTAATTAACCAAAGAAATCCCCTTGTGTTGAGCAACTCTTGATGCCAGAAAATTAATGTCTATCTAGAAATATCATTCTGAATGCATGCTTGGACTTTTTTTTCTTTTTTTGTTTCTTTTATTTTGTTTTAATTTTTTAATGTTTATTTTTGAGAGAGAGAGCACACACGCACAAGCACATGAAGTGGGGAGCGGCAGAGGAAGCGGGAGACCCAGAATCTGAAGCAGGCTTCAGGCTCCATGCTGTCTGCATAGAGCCTGATGACGATCTGGAGAACTTCCCAACCCTGAGATCATGACCTATGATGGAATCTGACATTTAGCTGATTGACTCACCTAGGTGCCCCAGATTGGACATGCTAAAGCATCCTTTATCCTGATAAAAGAGTAAGTAGGAAAACTCAGTTCTCTCCATGAGGTTTCATCTGTAGTATCTATAGATTTCGATTAAGTCTTGTTTCTTTAAGATCACCAAAAATGTCAAGTTTGCTGACTCACCAGGAACTAATCATTACCTCTGAAGCTGTGGTCCTGTCATTCATAGAATATGACCGATGAACTGGCCCTTACTGTCGGTGAGAAGCTTGCCAGAAGTTACTAGCAAGGGAACTCAGTTTCCCTTGAAGTGTTTCTTTAACATGGCTAGATTAGGATGCTCATAGTGTAGCCATTTTGGGGATGTTAGATTTGATATATAGTAGGTACCTTCCCCCAAAGTGCAAAAGTGTAAGCTGTTAGGCTTCTTAAGGTTTAAACCAGTCTCACTGGTAAAAGCAAGTGTAAAATACAGGCAATCTCCATATTCAAAAGGAGAAGACTGCACAGAATGTGAATATCAGAAGGTATGGCTCATGGCAGTCCACCAAAGTATTTTGTTTTTGAATTATAAAATCTTAATGCCAAATAGCCAACAAATAGGTGTTCAAATGATGACTGAATCAATAACAACAGATTCAGTAATTAAACTCCAGGGTTATAAAACCTACTGAAGTAGTTCCTATATAAGTGTAGCCATGCATTAGAGATGGCTATCCAAAATAAATATGATTAATATATTAATATATCAGAAAGTGTGTCAATTTTTACAATATATAGAGCATAATATATATGATTAATATTTGGAATTACAGATTGAAGAGGAGATCCATTTTGATAATATAAACTATAATTGAGATATCAAGCACTTACGATAATGCTTCAGATTTTAATCTACAGCTTTCTGTGCAGCAAGCTAAAATGTTTGATCAATTATGGCATGTTTAATGCATAAACAGAAAACAAATGAATTGTTAAATGGAAGATATGTGAATGACCTACTAACTTTAGGTAAAAATATAGGGTTATAAACAATTTGGAATTGATAAATGATTCCCTGAATGTCTAATAATCGGAGGTAAGTGATCTTCATGGTAAACTAATCACAGCTTGTAAGTTTCCATCATATCATTAGCTCCATGAGTTCAGGCACCCAGTGGTTTCATCACTAAATCCTCCATGCCCCACACATAGCCAGTCTTCAAAGTCATGTAAGTGTTGAGTAAATGAATGAATAACTAATGAAAAATTAGTTCAGTTTATTTTTTGAAAGGTAAATTATTGCTGTGTGTTCATATGTGTGTGTGTTTCACTCTGTGAATATTAAAGATTCACTTTTTGCAGGGAGTAGAGGTGGAGTTTAGAAAAAATTGGAAATGAAAACACCAGAATATGAAAAACTTTGAGAATATATGGTTATTTTAAGAGCAATAAATTCAAATTATTTATCTATATTTTGGAAATAAAATAAATACCAAGAAGTATCCTTACCAGATATGCATAAGTTTATGAATTTATCAAAAGCAAGCATGATTAAATTAAATAAAAATATAAGTAAAGAAAATACTAGCATGAGACCGATTTCTGTATACTGTTCCCATAAAAACCTAGAAATAATTAATTTAGACATACTTATATTAACATAAAATTTATTAAATTAGTCAAGTTTCTGAAATACATCTTCATACAAATTAAAAATATTTATTTCCACACTCTGCCACAATTTCATTTTGACCTATTGTTCCCCAACATTTTCAAAGAACTCATTAACATTTCTCATTCTACACCTTGGAAAATATTTACTTATATCTCATATACAAGAGCAGTCTCCTTGAAGTAACCTCTTGGAAACCTCCAATAAAAGGAATTATAACTTCATGATTATTCTATCAAAGATTAAAAAGGTTAACTTCCTATATTAACTATCTTTGATGGTATAGAGAGAGGTTCAAGACGATCAGTTATTTTTGGAATCTGTTTTTCTTTCCCTAGAAAAGCACTTAACACATTTCTTGCCTTGCTCCTTCATAAAATTTTCATAGAGAAAACAGAATATCACATAAAACTCTATTTAAATTTAATGCACATTAGAATCAGGAACAGACCACAAATTTCTCTCCTAAATAAGATACTAAAAATAGAATTTCAGTTTTCTCCTGAACCTTAAAAGTTCAAGTTATCTACTATTTATTTTACTTGAATGAAAAAAGGGAAAGTGCTATCATTCTATATTTAGTAAGTGTTTAAAAAATGAACATAATACAATTATTTTGGAATTTTATGCAAAACAAATCATCTTTTTCAAAATATTTTAAAAAATAAAAATTATCTTTGATGTTTTTTTACCTGTAACAAAAAGTTATTTAAAATTTTTGCTATCTGTAATGAACAAATTTTTTAAACAAGGAATATAGTGTAGAAGAGTGCGATTACCATACTAAATAATCATGTTAACATGTATTAATAAATTATACAAAAAAGACACTGTAGAAATAAGATCATATTTACATGGAAAAAATTATTTTTGATTGTTTTATTCAACAAGCTCTACTTAGCTCAGTGTTCAAGGGCTGTCAGGGAAGAATGGAAGACTATAATAAGAACCTTGACTTTTATAAGGCAAACAAGTTATTTTTAGAAAATGGAATATATTCAAAAAATTTTAAAATAATGAAAAATCATTATTGTTATATAGAATAAAATAGTTTTTTTAATCTCCATTACTACATATTAGTGACTTAGCAGTAGGAAGAACAAGCTTATTGATTTAGAAATATAAGATGAAATTAATATATTTTTAACTATGCATGTCTAATCACATTTTGGTTGATAACTTTGCATTTTCAAGATGGTATTGTTTCTTGTTTCTATCTTCATGTCTTGCCAAAGGCAATATTTTGAAATAAGCCAAAAATTAATATTAAATATTAATTATTTAATATTAATAATTTAAAAATATTATTTTAATATTAAGAGTTATAATCTCCAAAGTACATTATATTCCATTTTGAATGTCTTTTGCCATTTCTGTTTCATCTTTTTTCCTTTAGGAGTCAAACTTATTTTACAGTTTAAATTTGACTTTTCTAAAATATCTTACAAATACATTAATTACAAAAAATAGATCAGTCTACTTTTTAATAGTTTTTCCTCTGACATGAATATAAAAAAAGTACCTCTGAGATTTTTCTCAATAAAAATATTAAAGATGTAATTGAGAATTTATTATTGACTTATTTTAGATATATTTACAGTTGAGCATATTTTTCCAATTTAAGAATAGAATAATATTTTCAATATTGTCACATACATTTCATAGATATATTTTTAGTAACTGCATGACATTCCTTTCATTTTTTTAAACAAACTGTTTACTTTTGCTATACATTAGATTGTCAACAAATTTGGCATGTTGAATATAATTCTTAAAATAAGATATGTCGATTTTTCCTTTTGCAGAATTAATCATGTTAGAGCATAAACCACTTAATTTCCAGTTCTCAAATCACACTCTGATTACTCTCCAATTCATTTGATGTATTAATGACACTTATCATGGACAGATTAAGGAAACTGTTTCTACAAAAATTTGTAGGTGATATTTCCTGAGATCATTGTACTCTTTTCATTCATTGAATAATATTTATGGCGTGCCTATTATGAACTCTCCTATAATAGTCAAAAGCCTAAATGGAATGTTGAAAAAGTCAAATTTATAGAACTCATAGTCCAGAAATAGCATACCCAAAAGCAATACACAAATGTTTCAATTATGTAACAAAATCTCTGTTCACCTGGTTTGCCTTCTCAGAATACAAAATAGTCTACAAGTCTCTGGAGAGTCCACCAACATCTGTGTGTAGAAAACCTAGATGATTTCTGCTCACTATTAATGTATTTTTAAAGAGTATACCTACTCTCAAAAATGGAAAGGAATACATTATACTATAATTATGTTTGGCAAATTAGGGATATGAAGAGGTACTAACATGAATGTTTTGTCCATATCACTAAGCATGAAGAAGAGTAACACATGATTTCAACCAGATTCCCTCTCTGTCCCACCTTTCTGGTGCCCCACACTATTCTAATTGTGCTACTACCTATTTCTTGCTTCAAGAATTTATTTCTAAGCTCATGGTTTCTCTTTCTGCCATCACTCAAAATAAAGTATTTATTTACTTAATTATTAAAATTGATTCCCATAATATGCTTGCCTGTCCTTACTCCTTTCATTCGTTCGTTTGTTCATTCATTCCTATGTTCCTTGTTTGTTCCTTTCTTCCTTCTTTCTTTCTCTTCTTCTCTTTCTTTCTATCTTTCTTTCTTTCTTTCTTTCTTTCTTTCTTTCTTTCTTTCTTCTTTCTTTTTCTTTTTTCTATCTTTCTTTCATCCTTCCTTCCTTCTTTCCTTCCTTCCTTCCTTCCTTCTTTCCTCTCTCTCCTTCTCTCTCTCCATCCCTTCCTCCCTCTCTCTCCCTCCCTCCCTCCCTTCCTTCCTTCCTTCCTTCCTTCCTTCCTTCCTTCCTTCCTTCCTTCCTTCCCCCCTCTCTCTTCTTTCTTCCTTTCTCTCTTNCTTCCTTCCTTCCTTCCTTCCTTCCTTCCTTCCTTCCTTCCTTCCCCCCCTCTCTCTTCTTTCTTCCTTTCTCTCTTTTTCTTTCTTTCTTTCTTTCTTTCTTTCTTTCTTTCTTTCTTTCTTTTCTTTTCTTTCTTTCTTTCTTGTACATTGGTAGCCATCTGCTTTAACCATCACATGCTAGCAGAGTCCATTGACCTCAATCAAATGTTTTAGTTCACTTTTGAGAAGTTAAAACTTCTTCTAAATATCTATTTTTATGGCTTTTATTCATTTATTATTATCTTCCAAATAACAAAAAAAGTTTACTTATGTATTAAGAGAATAAAACATTTTGTCTTGCAATGATGATGTTAGTAGTCAATTGGACATTTTATAACCTAAAATACATAGTGGAGGGGCACCTGTGTGGCTCAGGTGGTTGAGCATCTGACTCTTGATTTCCACTCAAGTCATGATCCCAGGGTCATGGGAAGGCATGCATCAGGCTTCATGCTCAGTGGAGACTGTTTAAAATTTTCTCTTCCTTTCCCTCCTCCCCTTCCCCGCATGCAAACATGCTTTCTCTCTCTGTCTCTAAAATAAATAAATAAATAAATGAAGACTTAAAAATACATAGTGGAATCAGTGACCTAATTTCTCATATTTTTGAAATATCTTGCTATTTTATCACTCCTGGAATTACTTATTATTTATCAATATTGACACCTATGCTAAAAATTCTCAAATAATACAGAAAAAAATATTGGAGTTTCCTAGAAGGATGGTGGCGAAGGTAAATAAATCATTATTATTTCATCATTCTTAAGTTTTCATCTTCTGTTTTAACATTTTCAAGTATATTTTGGCTATTCTAGATAGATATTTTTCCTACATAAATTTTAGAACTAATTTGTTAATTTATTTTAAAAATTTGACATTTTTATATGGATTGAGGGGAGTCTGTTCAATACATTTGCAAAGGTATCTTAGGACACAAACTTGCCTTCTTTGGTGTCTACAACCCCGTCATCTGCCATTGGATATTCCACACCCTGAACTCCAGAGATAGGCCGGCACTAGTATATTAACACTTCCTGCACAATTTCAGGACAACATGGAGGTCCTTTAGTGGGTTTGGTGAGGCAGAGAAATACCAGGGCATCAAGGCTTGAAGTGATACTGTTAAATTTTGGGAATTTTTATAATATTTTGTTGTTGGACAATGACTATGAGAAACTAGAATGTCAAACTAGCAAACTTTGCCTTATTTGACATAAGTGATTATGCATCAGAAGTTTAGTTTTGTTATCTTAATAAATGTGATTATATATTATTAGCAAAATATTAGAATGAATTTAATAAGATGGATTTTCTAAGCTAGATACTACGTAAGACTAGTATGTCATTTGACTGTATCCAAGCAATTGAGAACTCAACAATGCCTGAAGGGAGGCAAATTGGGTGTGCATGTTTGTCTGTCTATCTGTATATTTGTGTTTTAAATTCTGGGAGAAGTGTTCTTCTCTGGACTTTCCCCACATGTTTCGTAGAATCCAACTTTTATTATATAACTAATATTCACATTCTGTAAAAGGAAGTACACATCTTTACATACACCTATTTTTAGCCTGCTTACAATATTTGACTTTGAAGCTAGAAAGCAAAAGTTATAATTACTGGACCAAATTTGGAGGATAAATGACAACTCTTTGGGCCTGAACTACTTAGGACATGTTTCTTTTCTCTTGCCCATGCCTTTGTCCAAGATAGATAAACGAATGTGTAACTATATTAGCTTTTTTTTTTTTTTTTTTTTTTTTTACTGCTGGGTAACAAGTAATCACAAATTTAGCATTTTAAAACAACTCTCAGTTTCTGTGAGTCAGGCAGCTAGGTACAGATTAATGNCTGGGTAACAAGTAATCACAAATTTAGCATTTTAAAACAACTCTCAGTTTCTGTGAGTCAGGCAGCTAGGTACAGATTAATGGATCACTTTCTTAGGTTCTTCCTGGGATGCAATAAGTTTCAGCTATTGCTGCAGTCTCATCTGAGGCTTGAGTTCTCTTCAAAGCTCACTGGTTACTGGCAGAGTTCAGTTCTCTCTGGTTGTCGTACTGGGACTCTGAGTCCCTGGCCGGGTGGCGCTTCCCACATTCTAGCAGTTTGTTTCTATAAAGCCAATGAGAGGTTGTCTTAGCTTCATTGAGTCTTTGACTTCTGTCTCTAACCTAAGTCCTTTTGTAAATCACTTACCTTTTTAGGTCAAACCCAACTTGGACAACTACTCTTTGGTTTACTTAATTCAACTGATAACAAACCCTTAATTTTATCTGTAAAATACCTTCACTTCTGCCACATGAGGTAACCTAATCATAGAAGTGCTATTCTATCTTATTCACAGACCTTGCCCACACTCCAGGGAAAAAGATTATATAAGACATGCCCATTAGGGAGGAGAAATCATAGGGGTTATTTTAAGTCTGCCTGGCACATCACAAAGCTAACCTTACAAAACCATCTGAGGCCCCACACACTTAGCAACATGGTAATAGTCTATTTGGGATGTGAAAGGTTATTACAGCAAAATTCCTGGGAGACTGTCCTGACCATTACAGAGATATCACCATATTTAAAACTGAAACTAATCCTGTGTGCACATGCATATCCACATATAAGCATTGCATGAACAAACGTTTGTGGATATTTTTCTTAATGAATGGTCAATGAAGCAATAAAGTAACTGTTACTAAAAAGGTATGGTGATGTGATATGTTCCACTTGATCTCTCAAGAAAAAGTGAGAGGGAGCGAACTGAGTTTGAGAAAAGCCTTAGAAATACAAATTAGATCTTGTTCTACACATGATCTGTGGTTGAGGTGTGTGTCCAGACACATGCTCCCAGATACCTGGAACTGAGTGACTCTACTGCTGTTGTGCATTGAGTGTATGGACCCTTTTCAAAGCAATCTTTGGGAATAATAACCTAGCAGCTGATGTCAGATGTAGCATAAGCTTCTGAATAGACCAATTATATGTGAAAATGTCAGGCATCTTGTGGAAAATAAGACCATGGATTCTTCCTTCAGATGTTAGTATCTCAAATTGAGAGATGAAAAACTGTTTCCAGAGAGAGGAGTTAAGTTGGTGGAGAAGCATGGAGACACTGAGCTTGTCTTGTCCCTAAAACACAGCTAAATCAGCACCAAACAATTTTGAACACCTAGGAAATTGATCTTAGAATTTACACAATAATCTGCAGAACTTGAGCCATAGAACTTGGCAAGTACATGGTGCAGAGAGGTGAACTAGGAGAGAGAAAAGCCATAGAGGGTAGGGAGCTGTTTTTGTCGAGAGACAGAGAAAGAGAAAGAGGGAGAGTGTGGCATTGAGATCATATAAGAAAAGCACTCCCATGAATGTAGCTGAAGAGAAAGAGAGAGAAAAAGTGCAAACACTCATAGAGGACTGAACAAGCAATCTGTTCCCCATAACCATTGATGGAAAGAAAGGAGAGGGTTTCAATATAAGCATTCTGTAAACAGTGGAGCACAGACTCTGAAGTTCTGGAGCTTAATGCCCCGTGGTGGTCTGGTGAGGAAGTAAAATGAATGCCCAGGAGCAAGCAGTGGGCTCTGAGGGGTCCATGTGCCACAAAGGGAGAAGAATTTCTGCTGCTTGGAGTCCATTTGGTAGAGGTCATAGGACCTTCCCAGAGGTGAAGATCCCAGCAGAACCCGGAGAGTAGCCATGATGCTGAGATTGGAACAAATATGCCAGAGTGCAGTGAAATCTGTCACCGGCTATGTGTTGTGATTTGCTATAATCTCTGAACCTCTGTCACTGTGCAATTACATGAACATTTTCGGGGGCAAACCAGCATCCAGCCATTGCTCAGTGAGACCCTCCCCCAGAGAGCTGGTATGGGTCCAAGCTGTGGGGTTTCTGAAGTGTGAGGTTTTGAAACACAAACCCATGTAAGATAAAACTCTGGAGAGAGGTGATGCCTGGCAGGTAGACAAGGTGGACATGGATAGGGTAGAGGCAGGGACTGGGCAGAAGTATGAGATGAAGTAGGGGTGCTTTGTAATGGGTCAGGGAGAGTGCGAAATTCCTGTACCAGACACTAAGGAGCTGGGTGAAACCGTTTCCACTTCTTCTGCGCACGTGCATACACGCCACAGTGATCCACCCCAGTTAGCTAAGAAGCACCACCTAGTGGAGAATGGAGCCATTACACCAAGCCCTGCCCAACTACGACCTCCAAGCACATCCCCTAGAAGACTAGCACAAATGACTCTACCTGCTTAGTGTGTGGACCATAGAAGGCTTCATAGTTTCAGTTCTAGGGGAAATTGGATATAACTTAATTTGGGTTTCATTCTGTTTGCTGATTCATTTATTCATTTTCTTTCCTTCTGTGTTTGCTTAAATTCTTTTTTTCTTTTCTTTTTTCTTAGATCCAGAAAGAGAAAGTTTTCTTTTTCTTTTTTTTCTTTCTTTTATTTATTTTTTATAATATTTTATTCTATTTCAATTTCTTTATTTCATTTTAATCTATTTTAGTATATGAATTTTTTATTTTTAATTTTTTCTTACCTTTTTATTTTTCCTTTTCTTTTCCTTTTTCATCTATTCTCTCAAGCTTCTTTCAATAAACAGACCAAAACTCACCTAGAATCTAGCTTCCTTTGTTTGATGTTTTGTTTTAATTTTTTAACATTTAGTTATTATTTTAATTTTTTCTTCCTCCAAAATAACAAAATGAAGGCATTCACTCAAAAGAAAGAACAAGAAGAAATGAAAGCTAGGGGCTTAATTAACACACATATAAGCAAGATGTCTTAACTAGAATTTAGAATCACACTAATAATACTAGCTGGGATTGACAAAAAGCATAGAATCCCTTTCTGCAGAGATAAAAGAAGTAAAATCTAGTCAGGATGAAATTTAAAAAAATGCAATAACTGAATGCAATCTAGAATGGATGCCATGGTGGCAAGGAAGGACAAAGCAGAGCAGTGAATTAGTGATATAGAAGATAAAACTATGGGGAATAATGAAGCAGAAAAAAAGAGGGAATCAAAGGCAAAAGAGCACAATACAAAACTTAGAGGACTCAGTGATTTATTAAAAAGGAATAACATCCAAATCATAGGAATCCCAGAAGATGAAGATAGAGGAATAGGAGCTGAAGGTGTATATGAGCAAATTATAGCAGAAAACTTTCCTAATCTGGAGAATGGCACAGAAATCAAAACTTAAGAAACTCATTATATTCCACAAAAACTATCACCAGCCATTATCAGTCAAATTCACAAAATACACAGACAAGAAAAAATTATGAAAGCAGAAAGGCAAAATCCTTAACCTATTAGGCGAGACAGATCAGGTTCACAGCAGACCTATACACAGAAACTTGGCTGGCCAGAAAAGAGTGGCAGGATATATTCAGTGTGCTGAATCCGAAAAACATGAAGCCAAGTAGTCCTTATCCAGCAAGGCTATCATTCAAAATAGAAGGAGAGATAAAGAGTTTCTCAGACAAACAAAAACTAAAGTAGTTTGTGACCACTAAACCAGCCATGCAATAAATTTTAAGGGGGGCTTTTTGAGCGGATAAAAGACAAAACAAAACAAAAAGACCGAAAGCAACAAAGACTAGAAAAGACCAGAAAATATAACCAGAATCATCAACTCTACAGGCAACACAAAGTCACTAAGTTCATGTATTTCAGTACTCACTCTAAATGCCAGTAGACTAAATGCTCCAATCAAAAGACATAGGGTATCAGAATGGATAACAAAACAACACCTATCTATATGTTGTTTAGAAGAGACTCATTTTAGACCTAAAGACACCTGCAGATTGAAAGTAAGGAGATGGAGAGGCATCTATCATGCTAATGGTCATTATAAGAAAGCTGGAGTAGCCATACATATATCAGACAAACTAGACTTTTTTTAAATGTTTATTTATTTTTGAGAGAGAGAGACACATAGAATGTGAGTGGAAGAGGGTCAGAGAGAGAGGGAGACACAGATTCCAAAACAGGCTCCAGGCTCTGAACTGTCAGCACAGAGCCCGATGTGGGGCTAGAACCCACAAACCATGAGATCATGACCTGAGCTGAAGTTAGCTGCTTAACTGACTGAACAACCCAGGCACCCCAACAAACTATATTTTAAAATAAAGACTGTAACAAGAGATGAAGAAAGGCATTATATCATTATTAAGGTGTCTATCCAACAAGATCTAATCACTGTAAATATTTATGCCCACAGTGTGGAACTACCAAATATATAAATTGATTAACCACAAACATAAAAACTCGTTGATAATAATACCATTATTCACAGCAGACCTATACACAGAATATTAGTAACTATATAGTTATATTATTACTAATAGTAATAATAATAATAATAGCGGATTTCAACACCCCACTTATAGTAATTGACAGATCATGTAAGCAGAATATCATTAAGGAAACAATGACTTTGAATGACACACTGGACCAGATGGACTTAGCAGATATATTCAGAGCATTTCATCCTAAAGCAGCAGAATACACATTCTTCTGAATGGCATATCGAACATTCTCCAGAATAGATCACATACTGGGACACAAATCAGCCTTCAACAAGCACAAAAAGATCGAGATCATACCATGTATATTTACAGCCCACGACATTGTGAAACTCGAAATCAGCCATAAAAAAAATTTTGGAAAGACAACAGATACTTGGACACTAAAGAGCATCCTACTAAAAAATGAATAAGCTCACCAAGAAGTAAAAGAGGAAATTAAAAAGTACATGGAAGCCAATTAAAATGATAACACAGCATCCCAAAACCTTCTGGTTTCACCAAAGGCAGTCATAGAGGGTATATTACCAACCCAGGCCTTCCTAAAGAAGGAAGAGAGGTCTCAAGTACACAACCTAACCTTACATCTAAAAGCTGGAAAAAGAACAGCAAGAAAGGTCTCAAACCGGCAGAAGATGGGGAAATAATAAAGATTAGAGCAGAACTTAGTGCTATCTAAGTAAAACAAACAACAACAACAAACAGTAGAACAGATCAATGAAGCAGATCAATGAAGCTGGTTCTTTGAAAGAATTAACAAAATTGACAATCCCCTAGCCAGTGTGATCAAAAAGAAAAAGGAAAGGACCCAAATAAATAAAATCCTGAAAGATAGAGGATAGATCACAACCAACACTGCAGACATACCGTGATTTTATGAGCAATTATATGCTAACAAATTGGGCAACCTGGAAGAAATGGATAAATTCCTGGAAACATATAGACTGCCAAACTGAAACAGGAAGAAATAGAAAATTTGAACAGACCCATAATCAGTAAAGAAGTTGAATCAGTAATCAAAAATCTCCAAACAAATCAGAGTCCAGGTCTGGATGGTATTCCAGGGGAATTCTACAAAACATATAAAGAAGAGTTAACATCTATTCTTTTGAAGCTGTTGCAGAGGAATAGAAATGGAAGGAAATCTTCCAAACTCATTCTACAAGGGCAGCATTACCTTGATTCCAAAACCAGACAAAGCCCCACTAAAAAAAGGAAAACTACAGATCAATTTCCCTGATGAACAAGGATGCAAAAATTATTAACGAGATACTAGCAAACTGGATCCAACAATACATTAAAAGAATTGTTCACCACAATCAAGTGGGATTTATTCCTAGGATGCAGGGATGGTTCAATACCTGCAAATCAATCAGTGTGATACATCACATTAATAAAAGAAAGGACAAGAACCACATGACTCTCTCAATAGATGCAGAAAAAACATTTGACAAAATATAGCATCCTTTCTTTAAAAACAGCCTCAAGAAGGTAGGGATAGATGCCTCATACCTCAAGGTCATAAACACCATACACAAAAGACCCACCAATAATATCATCATCAATGGGGAAAAACAGAGCTTTCCCCTAAGGTCAGGAACATGACAGGCACGTTCACTCTTGCCACTGTCATTCAACATAGGGTTGGAAGTCGTAGCCTAAGCAATCAAACAACACAAAAAAATAAAAGGCGTCCAAATCGTCAAGGAGGAAGTCAAACTTTCACTCTTCACAGACAACATGATACTCTATGTAGAAATCCCAAAAGATTCCACCAAAAAACTGCTAGAACTGATCTATCAAGTCAGGAAAGTCTTAAGACATAAAATCAATGAACAGAAATTGGTTGCAATTCTATACACCAATAATGCAGCATCAGACAGAAAAATCAAGGAATTGATCCCATTTACAATAGCTTGAAAAACCATCAAATACCTAGGAATAAACCTAACCAAAGAAATGAAAAATCTACACACTGAAAACTGTAAGAAAGCTTATGAAAGAAATTGAAGAAGACGCAAAAAATGAAAAAAAAAAACACTCTATGCTTATGGATTTGAAGAACATATTTTATTAAAATGTTGATACTACCCAAAGCAATCAATATATTCAGTGCAATCCCTATCAAAATAACACCAGAATTCTTCACAGTGCTAGAACAAGCAAAACTAAAATTTGTATGGAACCAGAAAAAAACCCAAATAACCAAAGCAATCCTGAAAAAAAAAAAAAAAGAAAAGAAAACAAAGAGGGAAGAATCACAATTCTGAGTTCTAGCTGTATTACAAAGGAGTAATCATCAAGACAGTATGGTATTGGCACAAAAACAGACACATAGATGAATGGAACAGAACAGGGAACCCAGAAATGGACCCATTAACGTATGACCAACTAATATTTGACAAATCAGGAAAGAATATCCAATGGAATAAAGACAGTCTCCAGCAAATGGGGTTGGGAAAACTGGACAGTGACATGCAGAAGAATGAACCTGGACCACTTTCTTACACCATACACAAAAATGAACTCAAAATGGATGAAAGAACTAAATGTAAGGCAGGAAGCTAATAAAATTCTAAAGGAGAAAACAGGCAACAGCCTCTTTCACCTCAGCCACAGCAACTTCTTGCTTGACATGTCTTCAGACTCAAGAGAAACAAAAGCAAAAATGAACCATCAGGACCTTCTCAAGATAAAAACCTTCGGCACAGCAAAAGAAACAATCAGCAAAACTAAAAACAACTGAAGGAATGGGAGAAGTAATTTGTAAATGACACTTCAGATAAAGGGTAAGTATCCAAAATCAAAACCACATCTTCTTGATCCATTCGTCCGTTGATGGACACTTAGGCTCTTTCCATGTTTTGTCTATTGCTGAGAGTGCTGCTATGAACATTGGGGTATATGTGCTCCTATGCATCAGCCCTCCTGTATCCCTTGGGTAAATTCCTAGCCGTGCTATTGCTGGGTCATAGGGGAGTTCTATTGCTAATTTTTTGAGGAACCTCCACACTGTTTTCCAGAGGGCTGCACCAGTTTACATTCCCACCAACAGTGTAGGAGGGGGCCCGTTTCTCCACATCCTCGCCAGCATCTAGAGTCCTCTGGTTGCTCATTTTAGCCATTCTGACTGGTGTGAGGTGGTATCTCAGTGTGGTTTTGATTTGTATTTCCCTGATGAGGAGGGATGCTGACAACTGTTTCATGTGTCTTTTGGCCATCTGGATGTCCTCTTTGGAGAAGTGTCTAGAACACATATTATTTTCACTTAAATTTCAAAGTATTTTTTGATAAATTACAGACTTACAATTGCTTTTTCATATTACTTGCCTTTTATCTTGCCACCTTGATAAATTCACTTATCAATTCAAATAGTTTTTTTTATAGATTCCAATGGATTTTGCACACAATCATGTTGTCTGTGACTAAAGAAGGTTTAATTCTTCTTATAAAACTAGATGACTTTTGTGCTTATTCTTGCCCTATTTCATAACATAGAATCTCCAGTACAATGTTTAAGAAAATAATCAGGGTGCACATCCTTGCTTTATTCCTGATCTTAGCAGGAAGAGATTAAATCTTTTACTACTAAATAAGATGTTAACTGCAAATTTTACACGGATTCCTTCATCAGTTTGGAAAAGTTCCCATCTATTCATAGTGTGCTGAGAATTTATCAACAATCAAGTTGAATTTGTAAAACACTATTTTAGCATCTACTGAGATCAGATTTTTTTTCTCTTTCATTGAATATGGTGTATTATATTGATTTATTAAAGCTAAACCAACTTTATATTTCTTGATTAAACCTTATTTAGTAATGATGTATTACCTTTTTAAAAACATATTGCTAGAAATAATATGCTAACAAATTCCTAAGCACTTTTGCATTTGGGTTTATGAGGACTATTGGACTTAGTTTTCTTTTCTTATAATTATTGAAATAGTGCAGGCTTCATACAATGATTTGATAATTACTCCCTTTTGATTTTCTGGAAGATTTTAGGTAGAATTGCTTTTATTTAATTTTAAATGTTTGCTAGAATTGACCATTGGATCCACATTAAAGTGGAATTTTCTTTGTGGAGAAGGTTTTAACTAAAAACTCAACTTCCTTAATAGATATATGATTTTGGGGTTACCTACTTTTTCTGGAGAGCCCTTTATAATTTGTATCTTTCAAGAAATTTGCCCATTTCTACTAAGTTCTTGAGTAAAGTGATTTATAATACTCTCTGATTTTTATTATTATTATTTTAATTTTTCAATGTTTGTTTTTGAGAGACAGAGCTTGAGTAGGGAGGGTCAGAGAGAGAGGGAGACACAGAATCTGAAACAGGCTCCAGACTCTGAGCTAGCTATCAGCACAGAGCCCCACATGGTGCTCAAACCCATGAACCCTGAGATCATGACCTGAGTCAAGATCGGACGCTTATCCAACTGAGCCAAACAGGATCCCCTTCCGATTATTATTCTTATATCTGAGGAATATGTAGAGGTGCCACCTCTCTCATTACTGACACTAGTATATTTACTTATAGTGAGTTGTGGGCACATGTCTAAACTTTAGATAGTTGATTGTGTACCTGCATTTTGCTCCACTAGTTTATTTTTTCTGTGTGAACATGACATAATAAGCTTTAGTTTTTATATACTCTGATACCTAAAAATGAAAAATAGAGTTAATTTAAAAAGTAATACTAAAGGGTACTCTTTCCCATTCTCCACAGATAACAGACTAGTAAAGGGTTGGCATAGTGGCCAGGATATTTTAAGATTTCTCTCGGGAATCAGATGGACACTCTCAATATGTTTACAGAATTTGTTTCCTAGCTTGGTTGACAACATAATTCACCCCAATAACTATGTTTCTGTATACAAAAGTTTTATGCATAGTAATTTTGGGGGCTATACTTTATAAAAATATTGTCCTGTCATAAGCCGCTATCACTGGGAAAATTCAGAGCCAGTAAGTCAGTCCTATAGAAATGACTTACAATTTAGAGCACAGTAAAAATAAGAGATGAAAATCCACACGAAAATCTCACTTGTTAATCATTTGGAAATGTTTATCATTTTAGGGTTCTTTTATTCACAATATAACAGTCCTGAAATGTAAGAGGGTGATACGTCAGTGTTATAGAGTGAACTGCTCTCAATGAGACTCATTTCAGGAAAAGTGAGAAGAAGGTTGAGGGCTGTGCAAAACAATGTATCTGGCACAGACTGAACCTGAACATAACCACTGACCCTAATTAGGCTGCCGATCCCTTCTACGGTGCCCTTGCTGCCTTGAATTAGACTTGCCAAGGTTCTTTTTTGATGAGCGATCTCAGATACTTTGTTTATATCTATGTTACAACTCTTTATTCCTGCTGACAATCAGAACTCTTTAAGGGAAACCTAGAAATGCCAAATGGCCACAGGACTGGCTTTACCGAACCTCACTGTCTGATAAGATTACTCTCCATTTGTAGCTGGGTCATTAGAAACAGCCTTGAGGAAACAGATAAAGACAAATGGTCCTCATTAAAAATTATCAACTCTGAGTGAAAATACTAGTAGTTTATATTAAATTCATCACATTAGCTGCAACCTATTTTTTTTTTTAACTTTAGTAAAGACATTGAAAATTCCTAAGGCAGAAATTTGCTGAATGGAAAGATTGGTCATGAATCTCGTTTAGTCTTTGATTCTCTTCAAAGGAGTTATAAGAAACACCCAGTTTTGTTTTGTTTTGTTTTGTTTTGCTTTCTAAGAAAAATCATAATCTCTTGTGGAGGCTGCTTCAGTGAATTCCAAAGCCACTTTAGCTCTTTTCAGAGTGATTTCCTAAGCCTAATGATTGACATCTTTTGATTTGACTCTGATTTGTTCAGGATCTTCTTGGCAGGCAACTTCTTACTTGTGAAAACTGTCACAATATACATTTTGTTTGGAGAAGGTAATCTCCAGATGTTTGCTCATTGTTTAATGGGAGGACTTCTGAGGGTCAGCTACCTATATTACAGCATGGAGGTGCCATATGTCCAAACTAATCAGAAGAATTGTTTCTAATCTGAGGGTTTGAGATGCTTGATTGTTCACTCTTTTATAAGAAAGTGGTTGCTGTAACAGATTTGTGATGGGTAGCCATTTTCTCATTTCTATAGAAAGAAGAATTGATTGGGAAAATACCTTATAACATCCCCTACAGTAATTTTTTAGGTAAAATAAATGTATTCCAAGTTTTATTTTGCTGATGAGGACTATGACATCACATACCAGTTTATGTTGCCAGTTGAACAAATATTTGATTACAGCATGTAATTAGAGGGGTTTGGGGGGCTACTGTAACAGCCACAAAATGAATTCTATTCTTCCTCTATTAAAATTAATATATAATGTTTTAATATCATCGATATCAGATTTTCTTAGGGATAACAGAATTGAATATTCAATAGGAATTAAAATAAATTCAGAAAAAAAGAGCTTCTCTAGATTTTAAGAGTACAAGAATACTATGATGTTGGCTTCCAACTGATTCATTAAAGGTATTCAAATTCTAGCAAGCAAAAAAACCTGATTAAAATAATAACTGATATCTGTAGACACTGCTTGACCAGGGAACCTGGGTATGTGCTCTTCACATCATTTTCTTTAGAGCTGCTGTATAGAAAATACCTGGGAGCTTGTTAGAAATCCAGAATTTCAGGTCCACTCTCAGACCTACTACTGACACTTGGCACTTGAATAAGATACCCAAGTGTTTAGTAAAAATACTAGAATTTAAGAATTGTGAATCCAATTACTGTTTTAAATGTAAAATAAGTCATATAAATCTTAAAACTGTAAAGATAATAATATATAACATTTCCCAAATATTCATTATGTTCCCAAATATTCTTTGAATATACATGCCTGCTCTCTATTATTAATATTACTGAAAACAATACTATAAAGTTGTTGTAACATTACTATTTCTAAAGAGACACAGCTAGTAGTCTTTGAGAAGACCTCTAGTTAAAGTCTTCCAACTCAGTGTTTATATAGTAACTACATGATAGTGACTACCTGTTGTTTCAGTTCACAGGCATGTGATATTCTTTTGAGAAAAATGTAACTAACTAATTTATCATTCAGGAAATATTGACTGAGCCTCTACTATGAGGAGGTACTGTTACAACCTCTGAGAATACAGAACTAAAGTGGATAAAGTTCTTTGCTCATGTAGTTTACTTTTTTAGCATGGGAGAGTTATGTATAACAATTACAAAGAAAACTACTTATTTGCATTGACTGTGAAGGACAACTCAAAGATTGCCCCAAGACCTTCAACCCCCAATAATTAAAGTTTTTGTGTTTTCTATTTGAGAGTTGATAGGATCTGCCTCTATGTGATTACATAACATAGGATTCTTACTCACTTGAGAGGAGATACTCTCTCTCCCTTACTGCCTTTTTTAGTAAGCCACCATATTTTCAGCTGCCTGTGGAGAAGACCACATGACCAGGAACTAAAGGTAGCCTCTGCCCAACAGCTGGCAAGAAACTGGGCCCTCAGTCCAATAGCCTTCAAGGAAGTGAATTCTTCCAATAACCACATGAGCTTGGCAATGGTTCCTCCCGTAGTGAACCCTCAATGAGAGACAGTCTTTAGCTGCAGCCTTAAAGAACATCCAGCTACGCCATGTCCAAGACTTATGACCAATAAAAATTGTAAGATAATAAATATGCATCATTTGCCACTAAATATGCATCTCAACCAATTTTAGAGATAATTGGTTCAGGAATGGATAAGTTAAACATCATCTCTTTACAAATATAGTGCACATTGTATCATTTTATATATTAGATAATTTATTTTTCTTTTGATAAACATTAGTTATCTGCTGTTTCAGATACTATACTGGTGATTGATATATTAAATTATCATCAAAGAATGACATTCCGTTTTACTATTAATCTACATCTAAACAGATATTTTGAAAAATGTAATTATGTAAAGTCTTAAATTCAATAGTTTTAGAAATTTAGCAAATTAAATCAAATTATATTACTCAATTAGATATTTATTGATTAAATAAAGTTCTTCAATACTTCTGAAATACTTCTGTAATATATTACTTCTGTAATATATTTTGAATTCAGCACAATAATTTATAACATGTAGAACTTATGGTTCTCCTCATTTCTCTGTAAAGATCAATAAACTTTTAAAAAATATATATTTGTTTTTGAGAGACAGAAAGAGAGAGAGAGAGAGAGTATGAGTGAGGATGAGGCAGAGAGAGAGAGAGAGAGGGAGACACAGAATCCAAAGCAGGCTCCAGACTCTGAGCTGTCGGCACAGAGCCTAAAATGGGGCTCGAACTCAGGAATCATGAGAGTTACCTGAGCTGAAGTCAGTTGCTTAACTGACAGAGCCATGCAGGTGCCCCATCTGTTAAGATAAATGACACTTGAAACTGCATTCTCTGATAACCTTTGGAATATCTGTGGAAAAGTTTACATCTTTTACATTTACTCTTACCAAGTTCTATTTTACTAAGAATAGGGTCATAATTACAATTTAAGATTGTTGACACTCATTGTGTATTTGATGTTTTAATTCAGTATTATTCAGTTGGTTTACCATTTACAATTCACCCTCAGAGGCTATACTTAAATGCCTTGTCTCTACCCTCCACTGATAAAATAGTGAGTAAATTATTTGATACTAGAGAACTGACCCTCCAGAATCTTGATAATCAACAGAAATAAAGAAATTTGTAAACTAAATTTAATATAAGCATACTATTTTAAAAATATCCTTAAAATATTTAAAATAAATTCCTGTGTTAATGTTTAAAAAATTAAGTAACTGTTCAAAATAAAAACAAACCATGTTCTCTTCATCCCTCTATCCCTGTTAAAGAAATAGTCCTATCCCACTGAACCGCATTCAGACTGAGAGAGACAGAGACAGACAGAGAGAAAAGATTGGCTTCTTGCCTAAAAACTCAATAAGGACCATATAATTGATAATGTTAAAACTCAGTAGTTTTTTTAAGTAGCTAAATTAACAGTTATTAGAGGAGCTAAATTACCAGTTATTAGGGGCACATAGTGAAGTATGGGATCCATTTCTTATTGTTGTCACTTATAAGTGTATGTAATTTAAAAGGAAGAAGAATAATTAAAGGAGATAATGTTCTATATAATAACATTAAGCCTTACCACTCTAAATGTGGCTAGCAGACTAGTCATAGGGAGATAGCTTGAAAGCTTTTTTAAAAATATAGAGTCTTATGCCCAATCTCACATTTTAAAAATTACAATCTGGTTTTTAACAACATCTCTAAGGAACTAGTATATAAATTATAGTTTTAGGGACACTGACATAAATTAATAACTACCAAGAAATATGGCAAAAAGAAAGATATTGCTTACCTTTCATGAGTTTCATTTGTACTGTCACTGAAAAATAATTTTGTCCTTAAGATTTGGATCTACATCTATATATATAAGTGGGGGAGGGTATAGGAATGGATGGATTGTGCCTGAAATGAGATGAGCTTAGCATAGTTATGCAAAACAAAGAAGGTTGGCCTCTTAGCCAGGATCATGGTCTTAAGGACAGTCCAGGGGGTTCAGGAACTGGTACATTCATGAATCAATGAAGTGGCTTCAATTCTTTTGATTCTGGTCATTTCAGAGGGCAGATTCAGGTTACATAAAATCAGTCAAAGCTTAAGGCAGAATGGTAAATGGTGGGTACTATTAAGGACAGAGATAAATTATAATAGAAGACTTTCAGGATGGCAGTGCAAATAGCTACACAGAACTGCTCTCTGGTAAAACAAGTATAACTAGAGAAGATAATATATTTTTTTAATGCAGTCATTCAAAGGCTTTGGAAATTGTCATAAAGGAATACAAAAAAGGAAGAAATATTTATTCAAGAAAATCTTCTAAAATTTAATAAAAATATAGAGAATCTGTGACATATCAAATAAGATCCACTGTTTCTCTACTCTTCTTAGCTCAGCATGATGGAAACTCTAGGCAGGTGCATCAAGAATACAGGACTTTCCCCTTGTTCTAGTCAAGGTCCATGGCTTCTTTCTTGCAGGGGAAAAGCAGCCAGCAGTTTCCATCACCATAGCTACAGTTGCAGAAACTAAATTCCTGGTGAGTGTAGTCGGCTTGGGGATTGTCTTCTGCACAGCCTCACTGATAGTGCAGAAGCTCTATGTCAGATGGAGAACATGTAGAACACACGAGGCCCTGATTGCCTTTGTGCAGTCTTGTTCAAAGTGCAGAGGTACACCATTGGAAACTGCAAGTCAAAAAGTGTGGGACCTCATTGGGGTGCCTGGGTGATGCAGTTGGTTAAGCATCCAACTCTTGATTTCGGCTCAGATCACAATCTCACTATTTGTGAGTTTGAGCCCTGCATCAGGCTGTGCGCCGATAGCGCAGAACCTGCCTGAGATTCTGTGTTTCCTTCTTTCTGCCCCTCTCCCGCTTGTGTGCATGCATGCTCTCACTCTCCCTCTCAAAATAAATAAACTGAAAAAAGTTTTTAAAAATGTGGGACATCATTAAGCTCACCAAAATATGTATAATGGGAGAACATATGGAGAACTATATGGAGAAGAGAGAGAAAAATGAGTTTACCAAAGTTTACCAAATTTGATTCAAAACATGAATCTACACAACAAAAAATATTATATAAACGCCAGGTAGGAGAAACATGAAGAGACTCACATCCAGATGCATCATACTAAAAATGCTAAAGGCCAAAGTTCTTTGTCTCTTACAAAGGAACATTCAATAAGATTTAACAGTTGATTGCTCGTCAGTAGTCATGGAGGCAGGTCATCAATAGGATGACACATTCAAAATGCTGAGAGAAAAAGAAAAAAAATCAGCCAAACAAGAATCTTATATCCAGATCAACTTCATAAAATGAAGGTAAAATAAAGACAAACCTATATAGACAAAAACTGAGAGAATGTGCTGCTAGCAAACTTGCCTTAGAAGAAATACCAAAGGAAATTCTTTAGGCTGAAATAAATGACCACATACAGTAATTTGAATTTGCAGGAAAAAGCCAAAAGCATCAGTATAGGTAATTGTGCAGTTATAAATTAGTGTTTAAATGAATATTTATTTTCTTTGCCTCCTTTAAGTAATTTAAAAATCAATTGAATTTTTAAAAGTATATAATTGTATTATTAAGCCTTTAACATATAAAAATGTAATATATTTGCAAACAACAGCCCCAGAGAATGTGGGCAGGAGAAAGGCTGTGAGGAAATGATATCAGATGGTAACTTGAATCCACAAAACAAATAAAGAAGACTTGAAACAATAAATAAAAAAAATTATAACAAACATTATAAATATATACTTGTTCTTTCTACCGCCAGTTTCCTTAAAAGGCCTACAATTATATAAGGTAATAATTGTAACACTGTATTGTTTGATTTGTAATATAAATACATGTAATATGTGTAAGAAAAATATCATAAAACACACAAGTGCAATAAAACTATATAGGAATAATGTTTATATATGTCTTACTGAAATCAAATTAATATAAATTTGAAATGTGTTCTGACCACTTAAGATGCATATGGGAAGCCCTAGGGTAACTGCTAAGCAAATTATTTAAAAATATACTTAAAAAAATCATTAAAAGAATTAAATGTTACACTAGAAAATATTTACTTGGTGCTAAAGAATTAGTAAAACAAGAAAGGAGGAACAAGAAAGACACAACCATATAGAAAGCAAAGTGAAAAATGGCCGACATAAGTAGATTCAAATATATCAATAATACCATTAACTGAGAATGCATTAAGATCCAACCAAAGGAACACGTTATCAGACTGGATTAAAAAATTATCTAACTTTATGCAGTCTACAGGATACACAATTCAGATTTAAAGATACCATAACTTGTGACCATGTAATACGATTTTGTGTGGTCTAAGATACAGAAAGGAGAAACTTAAGCCATTATGTAATCAATCAGTTTGTTGGGGTAAAGAATGTGATCTTATCTTGAGAAAGCATTTCAAGCAGGAATAAGAATTGCAACGCAACGATTGTCAGTATCTCCTTTAATTTTAATGTCCTCCTTTCTGCAGTGCAACAATTTTTATGTTTTCTTGTGTGTACTATGGAAGCATTATTTAGAGATCTTGTAACAGAATGCAAAACATTGGCTCTCATTTTGAGAAATTCATTTTCATAAGATCTGACATGGGCCTCAGTAGTTCAACTTTTATGTCATATCACTTTTGCATATTCTATTGGTTACTCAGACCATCCTGGTAAAATACATGAAGAGTCTAAATAACAGTGTGAATAATATCAGGAGGCAGTTGTAGTTGGGAACAATCTTAGAAGTCACCTACCATAGTCTCTGGTCTTCCCATTTCAGTTGCTCCTTCTTTATCTTGCAAACCTAGTGGATTTTTTGTACTTTTATTATCCCCATCAGCATAAAAGCAATTTTTAATATAATTCATTTCAGGGGCAAACAAATCCTAACATCAAATACCCCTCCATAAAATACATTATTTCTCTACTACCTATTTTAACTACATTGAATAACCAGCGGCTGACACAAATCAGTTGACAATGAGGTTGGCTTCATTTCTTTATATCCCATTTTTTATCAACCCACTCAAATCAGGCATCCATCTTCATGTTTGTATGGAAACATGGATTTTGAATACATTATTTTTATGATGCCAAGTTCCATAGATATTTTTTAAAATGTAGTCTTCATCTTACTATATTGTCAGCAGCATTCAAGGCAGGAGATCACTCTTCTTTTTAAACAGTCTTCTCTCTTGCCCCTCTTTGTTTTCTGTCTAGTCTATGATTACTTCTTTCTGCCTCCTTGCTGATTCTAACATGTATCTACAATGTCAACATTTTGGAGTTTTTTATAACTTGATTCTTATTCAGATTTTTATCCTCTGTCTCTACAAAGTCCTCCTAGGGAACCCCATTCATTTAAATATATTTTAATACTATACTGGTGGTTTAAGATTTTATTTTTACCTCAATTCTAAGCTATGTTCTCAGTGTATGTGATTTCCTTTTGACAACTCTATAGGAAGAAGCCAGTAGTATTTTCAGTATTTTTGTAATCAACATCTCTTTATTTTCTCTTGTTAACTAACTTAACAAGTTAGTTTTCCTGCATCAGCAAACGGTAGTAGGCTTTATTCAGTGGACCAATCCGTTCATTAAATAACTGTTATTTAAGCCAATCTTGTCATCAGATCTTCATATCTCTAAATCTAAAATATATCTGAACTACATTCACTTATGTAAGTTTCCAGTGACACCCTCCCCCTTAATTCATATCATTATTAATATCAGAAATGTATTATGTGATCTACTCCTTTCTCTAGCAATCAGGGTAAGTTTTTTGGAAAAAGAAAACATATACATAGTATACATATATCATGTTAGTTTCAGCTTGAAATTTTCAGTATCTTCCCTTTGGTTTGTGTAAGGGTTGCTATGTTAAGCTTTCCGGTGGCTGAAAAGCTCATGCATTATCTGGCCTCTGTCCACTGCCTAATATCTACTTCTACTCTTTTTGGCTCATTAAGCTTTAGCCATAATGCTCTTATCTATCTCAGTTTCTCAAACACATCAAGCTTCTTTCTCTTGATGGTTTACACATAGGTTATTTAGATCTACATGAAAAGCTTTCACTGTTAAGACTCTTAGGGTAGGAGAAACAGAATGAGTAAGATAATAATTAGCAAAACTATTATAATCATACCAGATGCTTCTTAAATAATCTAGTTCCTATTAAATAAGAATTAAAGTTCTTAGCCTATTTGGGGACAGGGAGACTTTCCCTGCCTGGTTCAAGTAATAGAAAATTTCTTGATCTAGTATGTTTAAAATAGAACTGAATTTTGAGGATAAGTGGATATATAGGTAATTCAAAGCACTGGAGGGTAGGAGGGATGGTTGGAGCTAACAAGGGATGGGGATAAGTCCCAAACGCTTTCTGAGTCTTCCTTCTGGACCCACAGATTCTCTTCCTTTATTTTTAATTTGTGTCTAGATCATGCTTTTAAGCTACTATTTGACTGTGTTTCTCTGTGTTCATGATGAAAGAACACTGCCTCACATCGTATAAATCTTTAGATGAAGTAAATGTCAAAGATTAACTTGATTTCTGATTCTCACACACTTGGAATAACTGAGAACCACAATATGAATCAGCTCTGATCAGCTCTGGGCCAGTGGGTAGAATTACATATAAAAACAGCATTGGAGCCAAAGTTCTACCTTAATGGAGAATCCTTATGAAGGAGTGTCATGTGTTGGTCAAATGTACCAAAATGAACTTTTTATAAACTTCTCCAAATACAGTTGAAATACACTTTTCAGATTTATATACCAAAACTTCCTTCTTACTCTACAATTATGTAATCAAGTTTCTACTGCAGAAGACCATTTATTGGTAAATAGTATACTTGAAAAAAATTTCATCTAAGACTGTCAGTGCCAAGCTACTAAAAACACCTGGGCTTTAAATAGAAAGGTATTACAAAAACACTGATATGCAGAGCATAATTCTGCATCAATGAAAGCCTTGCTCCAATGTCTATGACGTATTTCTCCTTCATTTGTAAGCTTGTTGCATATTAAGTTCTCAAGAGACTATTTCACATTCTCCCTGTGGTTATTGTTCTCATCGAGTATCTTATACCTGTCAAAAATCCAACCCTTCTTCTAATTTACAAAATAGTTTTGAAGATTTTCTCGTGCCTTCTAAATTTATCTCTCTTTTAGGGACTTTCTTATGTCTTTGCATGGACAGTTCACAGACTTGCCTGCCCATATGATAAAGATAAGACCCTCAACATATTCTGTACAAGGCAGGTAGGCACACCTTGTACGCTGTACTTTAATTCATTCTGACATCTCTGCTTGGACTTTACTACCCTTTATATACCTATCAAAAAACGTTCTTTAAAACTCAAATTAAAAGTTTCTACCTCAGCAACATTTTTGAAACATGATAGTAAAAATAATTGCTACCTTTCTGTAATCTCACTTTTTTTTTTTTATTAAACTTATATCAAAGGTTTTCTTCACAGTCTGGGATTTTCGATAAATATGTACTTGTCTCTTCCACATGACTGTTTCATTGTGAGCAGGATTTTTTTTTTTTTTTTTTTGTGACCACCTTTTCTTGTAACCACCTAGCATAATATAGTGTCTATCACAAGGCAGGCACTTAGCCAATATTTGGTGAGTGAATTAGTTACTTCCATTCTCATTGTTCTTACTTTAATTTGAAGCATAAAAATAAAAGAGCCGTGTTATAAAACTGCACTCATGTAGATTTGGAAACTTAGTAATAAAGAACCTTATTAGTATGAGAGGACAATTTGACATATTGAAAAATTGGGGTATTCTTAGAGAAAACACTTGAACTTCATTAGGTGACCACATACTAAAAATTATAGTGTACTTCATTTATTAGATACTTTAGAGAGGGTAGTCAAGTAATAGATTTGTACATACCAAGAAATCATAGTTCACAAAATTAAAACTAGCATGACTTTAGGAGAACAAATTATGAAAAAAAATTTCTAAATTTTGTCAATGACCAAATGATCGGTTTTGTGGATAGGAGGAAGCATGAAATGTGACATATTTTGACTTCAATAAACCCTTTTATTTTTTTCTCTATGATATATGTATTTTGAAAGTAGAAAATGTGGCTTCAGTAATTATACTGTCAGGATGAAAGATTGCAAGAATGACGGATATTCTTTCTTGGTCCAATTCTGAATTAAGACAGTAGTGTCTAGTACCTATCAAATGGTGACCTCAGGCTAAATGACCCAAGGTCAAGATCACCTAAGTAATCTATAATATCTAGATGTTCTAAATATGTATGCATAATAGTGAAAGAATAAGCTTTAAAACTATACTTTATAGAACAGTATGTGCAGTCAACAAACCTACATTGTCTCACTTCTCTTACACAGTAACCTTGAAAGATTGGTATTATCTCAATAGTGTAACAGAAAAACCTGAAGTTTTTCTGGTTTCCCAAAACCAGGTCTCTGATTCAAACTCATGTCTGTCTGATTTAGAAACCAAAGATTTTAGCCCCTATGCCTTTATCTTCTTCTAAAAGCAGAAGAAATCATAGAAGAGAGTGGTTTTCATTTTTGCTTCATTTGTAGCATCAGCTTCTTTTCATTCTAAATGCTTGCCAGTGCTACTGTTCTTTTATTTGTATTAGTTTTCTCATTACTTTAAGAAAAGCGGTGGAGATAAGGACACAGTATGCATCTTGTGTGAATCTCTTCCACATACTCCCTTGAATAAAACACATCAATTGGGATCGTTTAAAAAATTAATGGAATAAATGACATTTGTGGTAGATTTGTATTCTAACAATTTAAATTTAAGTTTTGTTTGCCAGAATATCATTCCTTATGGAGTCCAGGGAAGGGTTGGAAGACAGAGATGAAGTGGCAGCTATATTCTTGTTCTATTCTTCAGGTTTGAGCAGAGCTTGACGTGCTGTTCTCCCTCAAGATGTGGGTCACTTACCTGCTTTCTCACTTTGTTGGCTGGCTCAGGAGCTGGACTTGCAGAAATAACTTCAGCTCCTGCCATTTTACTGGACCAGGTGTGCTCCTAGCTCCATGAGGAAGGCAGCCAGGTTCTCCTACAAGTTATTTGCAATCATCGAGGCTGGGAGCTTGGGGTTAATGAGAACCCAACAAAGATTCTGTTCATCCTCCAAAGAGCCAATTTATCTTTCCCTATGCATTTTCCTTTCCCAACTACCTGTCTGCTAACTTCAGGCTTCCAAAGACACAAAAGAAATGATCATAGATTGTTAAACCAGTTCACCCAATTGTCTGAAGCACATTTGTATAATAAGTTCCATGTTATATATAACTCTCATGGTTCTACTTTTCTGATCAAACCATGACTGATACTACATCTTTGACAAAATTCTATGATAGAAAATCCTTACTAATTCCATGATATGGTCATGAGTAGCCAGCTCACCAAGTCAGTGGCTGTGGGGTTGACACATGAGAGGCTGATATATGTCTTTAATTGCCAATGTAAAATGTTTAAAAATAGAATAGCTGATAATAAACAGAGGAAAAATGTTACAATAAGAAAAGTGCCATCGCTTCTCAGCCTTTTGGCTAAGATCATGTAAAGAAAAATGCCAAGTTTGCAACCTTGAATGAAATCATTCATTGTAGTAAAGATAATCAGTAAAAAAAAAAAAAAAAAAAAAAATAGGGATGCTGGGTGGCTCAGTAGGGTGAGCTTCCAGCTCTGGATTTCAGCTCAAGTCACGATCCCAGGATTGTGGAATCGAGCCCCACGTTGGGCTCCATGTCCAGCATAAAACCTGTAAAAGATTCTCTCTCTCTCTCTCTCTTTCTTTCTGTCTGTCTCTCTCTCTTATTCTGTGTCCCTCTCTCCCAGTCACTCTCCATCTTCTCCTCAAATTAGAAAAAAAAAAAAGAAATATTAAGGGGAGAAGTCTGATGAGGAAAATGGGAGCTCACTATCTTCACCTCAATCCACAGATTACTCTTCAGGTCATTGGGAGGGAAAATCAGATATATATGCTCCTCAGTAAGATGTAATGTGAAGTTCACACTAGCCATGATCTGTTCTTACACACAATGTTAAACCTGAATCAAATAAAACCTTTAAACAAAACTCTAACTTACATGAAATATGGGAAATGGAAGAATATGTAAAATTACATCATGAGGGGAAAAATATCCACAATGTGAGACATTATCTAGGATAATTTACACAATTTCCTCAACAAGTCAATGTCACAGAGGAAAAAAAACACTTAAGGAATATAATAATCAAAAGTATTGTGTGCACCTCATTTGGAACCTGATTTGAATAAACAAATATAAAAGAATAGCAGATTTGAGACTACTAGGGAAATCTTAATATGTAATGGATAGGGAGAGATTATTGTTAATTTTTAGGTGTAATTTTATCACTATGGTTATGCAAACAAAGAACTCTTTTAAAAAACAAATGCATAATGATGTATGTAAAGTGGAAAACATGAAGTCTAGGATTAAGTTTTTTTTAAAGTACATAGTTCCCGGGGCGCCTGGGTGGCTTAGTCAGTTAAACGTCCGACTTTCGCTTAGGTCATGATCTCGCGGTTCGTGGGTTCGAGCCCCGCGTCGAGCTCTGTGCTGACTGCCAGCTCAGAGCCTGGAGGCTGTTTCGGTCTGTGACTCCCTCTCTCTCTGACCCTCCCCTGCTCACGCTGTCTCTCTCTCTCTGTCTCCTAGAAATAAATAAAATATTAAGAAAAAAAAAAAATAAAGTACATAGTTGCTGGAGTCCAGCTCCAGCAGGGTCCAGGGGTCCCTGAAAGATGGATGGTGTCGGCGAGGAAGGGAATGAGAGAGTCCCGAGAATCTTTCTGGTCACCTAGCAGGGATCTCTGTCCTGTCGGTTTTAGTGTCTTTATTTATAGGTCAAATGTTAACATGGCATCAGAAAATGGAATTTTTACAATGGATAGCTCTCTGTGATAAGATGTTTTTAGAAAATGTACAGAAACAGGTTTTACAGAAGTCTTCTTGCAGAACTGCCCCAATTATAGTGAGGTTGAGTAACTAAGAAAATAATAAGGTGTTCACTATTTTAATAACACTAAGATTAAGTCATAGGTTTGTAGATACTCTTATCCATCCTTATCACAGCTGCCAGTGTAGGAGAAGGTTTTTGCGGAATGTAGGCCTTAGGGAAGTGGCTGCTATACATCATCAGTTAGCAAAGGTATATGTAGTAACTTATGTTCTGCCCTTATCTGTTCATTCTCTCTAAGTTAGGCTCTTTGTCTCTGGGCAAGACTTGATTTTCCAGTTATATGCTTTATGGCACCAGAGAGCCAATTGTACCTTTAAAGAGTTTAGTTCATTTCCAATACATAGAATAGCCTCTTTGAGTGTATTTACCTTGTGTCTAGTTATATGATTTCTTGAATAGCTAGGGCATGAGAGTTATTTTTGGTTAGTTGATTTACATGTTGAGCTGTATGAACCTCTTGGACTAACACAACCGTAGAAACAAAATTGTACACGTAAAGGTCAATCTTTTATGAGTAAGGGTCATTAGCCTGTTCATAGCTTAAGGGAAAGTATGGAGGGAAACAGGACCTGCTGGAGACATGATGTCTGTTCCCATGATTGAAAGAAGTTCCCACAATAAGTTCCTTCACAAGGTGCAATCATACCAGGGCCAGAATAAGGAGACAAGTCACTCCCGATATTGATCAACAAGGTACCTTGGGGGTTGGTGCTCAAGCAGAAATAATTGAGTGGGGTGGATATCAGTCGTCATCTGATTGGCAAGAGACCGTGCAAACTTGCTTTAACCTCACCAGGAGTTTTCTTGACTAGTGGGCTCAGAATGGCTTCCAATACATAGTCAACAGCAACAGCAAAAATCTAGATAAAGCAGGTTTAGAAAAACTTGAGAGTTATTGAATCTGGATTATAAATATGGAGATTCATTACCCTCTTTACTTTTGTTCTACATATAAAAATGTTTATAATAAACATTTAAAAACATCAAAAATGCTATATATTGGCTTCAGCCCCAGAAATGAAGAGAAACTAGGAGGTTATCCTGATTTAATTTAATTAATAGAATTTATCAGGGTTAGAAGAAAGAGAAGAAGAGGATGGATAACCCTCAAATAAACATGGGTTGGACTATAGACTACAAAAAATAATATAGATTTCTCTTTATTCAAAAAGTAAGAGAATAAACGTTTTTTTTTTTTTGTATAGCTGCAGGAATGTGGAAAGTTATTTTAGTAGATAAAATAGAATTTTCATTCACATTCTTTTAAATTCCCTGTACTAAGGATAATAAAGTTCAAGTGCATTTAAAAATATATTTACATTCCTAAGCTATAAGTATTGCAAGTAAAGAACTTACAAAATTAATATGGTCACAAATATACTTGTGACTATATGTAATATGCATATATGTAATGCACATATCTTATATAATATACATATATACATTATATATACATAATATACATATGTATCTTATATACAACCTGCACATATATACATTATATGCATGTGTGTATATATGTAAGTGATAATATACACAAAAATATACACACACACATATATATGGAATGTTACCCAATTAAATAACAAGAAAATTTTGTCATCTCTATAATACATTGAGATATTTTACAGGTAAGCCTCAATTCTCCTGCCAACTGATTGAAAGACTAAAGTATACTTGAAAAAACTTCTAAAGTTTATGCAAAAGAGGAACTGCATTTTTTTATTGCTAATTTAGTATGGCTCTCTCTGGCTACTCTTCTAGATACATCATTCTACTAGGTTTTTTAAATAAATGCAACAATTTTTAATATATATTATTACAAGAAACAGAAACAAGATGTGAAGAAAAGAAAAAAAAGATATGAATTGTGTAGCTCTATGTTAGTAGATCACTGCTGCAAGCTTGTATCATGACCATGACATGGAGAGAGATCATGAAAGAGTGGAACAGAAGTGAATCAAGCCAAGTGTTTTCAAGATATCCTTGAAAATACTTCCCGGAGCGGAAAAACATCTGTACAACAAATGTTTTATATCTGTGCCTAGCTATTTGGAATCTATCAACAATCTTATAAGCATTTTTTTAGATTTGATATAGTGTAAGGAAGCAATCATGTTTCATATTTTAATCTAGATTTGCTTTGATGATGATAAAACCCTCCATATGCAAAATTACTATATCTGCTTTTAGTAGACAGGATGCAAAATGGTTCCCAATAAATAGTGGCTGCTACTATACATTCCCTGGTGTAGTCCTCACCTGTCCATGTGGTCTGGACCTATTAATTAATTTCTAATAAATAGAATATGACAAAAGTGATGTGATGTCACTTCTAAGATAAGGTTACTTAAAGGACTGTGGGCTTCAGTCTTGGCTGCTCTCTTTTGCTTTCTTGTTTGCTATCTCTAAATGAAGCAGGCTATCAAGTGATGAGTGCCCCATGGAGGACATGCAAATGTGGGAAATTCTGGCCAACAATCACAGAAGAACAAGGACCTTCAGTTTACAAAACCATGAGTTCCCGAATACTGTCAATAACCATATGAATTAGCTTACAATTTAATCTTCTCCATTTGAGCCTTTAGATAAAACCACAGTCCCACCTGACACCTTGAATGCAGACTTGTGAGAGACCTTGAGCCAGAGTCATAGAGCTAAGCCATACCCAGGTTCATAACTACAAAACATGTGATATTATAGATAATTGTTTTTCTAAGCTATATTTGGGGTAATTTGTGAAACAGCTTTATATTAGTAATACATCATTGTTCCTAAATATGCATTGACCAGAGTAGAGAAGTTATTACATTTTAATTGGCAAACCATTAATTTTCAGTCTTTTTAAATTTATATTCCAATTCAAGGTTGGAGAGAACCTAGAATGGCATGCAGCCAACTTATTTCCAAGTTACCTGACATAAAATTCTTGAAGGTTTAAAACATATTTGCACATGGCAAAAATCATCTAGCTTTTCACAAAACTTGTCTCCCTTTTTTCCTCAGGACACAGCTCCAGATGGACTCTTATTTTCTAGACTTCATTTTAGTTAGGTGTATTCTTGTTGCCATATAGTTGAATTCTGACATTTGATTGATTATTGTCAGAGTGAGTTTTGCTATTTCCAAGTGAACACACAAACAATAAATTTCACTTACATGTGATAGCTTTTCAATTATTTAAAACACTTAAACATCCATGAGACTTTTTTTGGTACAATCCTCCTAAATTCTGTGGTTTCCTCACATGGATTTTATTCCTTGCCATTTGAAATTATATGAGCATATTCCAATATTAAAATATGATGTCTGGAAATATTTGAAAGAAGGAAAAACAAATCATATTCACTCTGTGGTCTTACCTGTGCACATGAGAGGAATTTCTACTTCCATTATTCACATAATTACACATATATTGATCTTGATTATAGTTGCATTTAGGGCTTTTGTTGTTTTGTCCATGACACATGGTAAGCCTCTAGAAAAAAAAGTGAATAATGACCTGTCTTTTTAAAATATATTATAATTTTCTCTCTACTCTGAATTTTGCCAATTAGATATTTTTATTAAAGTGAAAGTATTTGATTATTCTCTTAAAATGTTTTTTCTCAGATGCAATTCATTGTTATAAGGTCTTCTTGAATAACAATATTCTTATTCAATCAATTAATCCCTACCCGTTTTCTATTATACCATAAGAAAAGTAGTTTTCCAAGATCATCATTGAAATCATGATCATGCTGTTTAGTAAGACAAGACCAAAGGCAGATATCTGAGATCTGCCAGTAGAGAAAACAGTATAGTTTGATGATAATTGTTGAGAAACACTAGGGAATAAAATTCAAAAATTAACAATGCAAAAAATGATAATATCATCAAAATGCAAGTCAACGTAAATTGACAAAAATAATACCTGACTTTCAACATGAATCAAAATTATTAGTATTTTTGTTAGAAAAGTATTTCCTCCTTATAAGATGAATCTAATTTTTTGTCATGAATTCCAGTTTGAAAGACAAAACAATCCCCCTGAAGTCTGCAGCACTTAAATAATTTAAATTAACTTTAAATTGTGCTTTACTTTACAAGCACAGAATCACAGCCACAACCTTACTGGAAAGCTTATAAAATTTTGAAATGCTTCAATAATTTTAACTCTTATAGAAGACTGGTACCTTCCAAATTAAAGTGCTAATAAAAAAAATTAGCACTGAAATTTAAATCTCCATGAGCAATGCAGAATGATTTAAAATTATTGAAGCCTTTCAATTTTTTATGAGCTTTCTCTGTGGATGTGAATCAAGCGGCTTCTTTAGTTGCAAAGTATTCACTTAAAAACATGCAAAGAACATTGTCAGTACTGAGCAATTTCCTGGAGCAAATATCTGTGTGGTTTGTCAAATGTGATATGAGGAAAAACAATCAACAACACACATTTAAAGATATTATTTATAACAATACTCTATATTATCGGCCCCTTCAGAGTCCAGTCACTCCCATCCGACTGATTATCTGAGGTTTCTCTGTCTGGTGCTAAACTTTAAAGAGATAAAGATGGGGAGCAAGAATCAAAGGTTTCTAGGAAATATATATACTTTGGAAGCATGGAAATCACTCCTCTAAATCTTATTGTTTTAGATCCATACATCTTTTCTGAGTCTGAGGCCCATCAGATATGCATTAAAAGCCTTAAACACAACGTATGTTGAGCATATTTTCTAAGGGAATTTACCTAGTTTCTTCTCACTTTTAGGAAATGAGTGTCCTATTTGTCTGTGACTGTATTCTCTTAGCAAAGCTAGAATATGCTGGTTATAGTTGTGGAGGTAGTTGCCTTGAGATGGTCTATTTTTCCCTTCTTACAACAAACCCACAGGGTACGTCTCTTTCATGGAGTTATAAAACACACCAGATAGTTCTTCTAATGTATATAGGAATACACATACTTTTTGCTTCTATTGGTAAATTGGACTCATCTTTTCTACTCCCAACCATAGCAAAAAGCAGTGAGAGAGGAGAAAAGACAAAAAGCAGCAAACAAACAAACAAACTAGAAGTCTTCTCACATTTATAACTACTCTTAAATGTGGACTTGTATTCCTTGTAGGAATTCCATTATTCCATTCTTTTGATTCAGCCTCTTGATGTCTTTTCCTATAGAAATAATAAGGAATAGTTTTTAAAACTTCAGTATCTAAGACTCATAATTATGCCTTAGAAAGTTTTAAATAAAACACTTTTTTTTGGTATTAGAAATGCTCATGACGTTAAAACCTTGTGGTTTATTTTATATAGTTCCATATATGCTTTGGATTAAAACAATAACTTTGTTTCCTAATACATAAATTAAAAAAAATAAGCTTCATGCTTTATCCTCTAGGAAAGAATAATTTGTCATGTTTATACCAGTACTTGAAATTTCAATGTTCCAAAAATACCTACTTAATTAAGAAGTACTGTGCTTTCCAGATAGTTCCCTTAACTAGCATTCCATTTACATCTGTTAGTGGTGTATGATGGGGCGGGGTGGGTAATGTGTTTGCCAGTGGAAAGATTTTCAGAACTCCTGTCTGTGCCTTCTCTGATCCTATATTCTGGTGTTTTTTGGATGTAATCATGGTAAATGCTTCCATTGATGATAGCCGGCAACGTTTTAACCACATCCAAACCACCAATATCTGCACTCTCCCCTCTTTCTCGTTTCTAGGAAAAATAAAATGTTATTTACTTTTTAAAGAAGTTTTTACAAAAAATATTTGCCAGGATAGTAACAGTAGCAGAAGTTACTTTATATTAATTTCCTCTTTTTACCACAATTAGCATTTCCAAGATGCAGAAAGAATGGAAGGTTTGCAAGGAATAGCTATACCCCCAAATCCAGAAGATTTTATGAAACTGGTCCATTCCCAAATTGTGTATCACACTTTCTTAACTCAACCCTATTTGTTGACTCACCTCTTGAATCCCCCTTACAAAACCAGCTATTTTAAATAGAGATAGAATTTACACACAAGAAAAGTCACAGACACTTTCATTTCTATGAGTTTTGATCATTATGTATACCTATTTAACTCATGGAGAACATTTTCTTCACTACAAAAATCCCCAGACAATCATTAAATTTCATATAAATGAAATCATACAGTATGCATTCTTTGTGTCTATCTTTTTTCATTCACCATAATGATGGTGCCTACCATCATGGTAGGGAAGGAAAAAATTTCCTTCTTTCTTCCAAGATTCTCCTAGCTGGGTTAGGAATTAAATTGACATGAGAGAGATCAATAGTAGGAAAAAAAATGAAACTGAGACCCCAGAAGTGACCAAGGGGTCATTTATTCATGAGACAGTTTTATACATTTATTCATGAGACAACAAATTTGTCAGGAATTGACAGGATGAAGAAAACAGATGTTTGAGAGTATTAGCTAATTAAGTGTTCTGAGTGGAATTTGGATTAGATATTATGTTAGTAAAAAAGTAACAATATTTTGTTTGTGTAGCTTACTCTACTTTAAAGCTGCTATCCCAGATGATAAGGATGTGGGGTTTTTTTTTTTTGTTGTTGTTGTTTTGTTTTGTTTTTACTTCTTAGTACACAGAGGGTACTTTTTATATTTCCTGATTTGAAGGGACAGAAGGGTGTCCCATGCATCAAGTGACTTCAATTCAAATTATCAATATACTATTGTAGAACATTTTGGGGTGGTCACCCTTGGGCTTCTATACCTGTAAATCTACTCTGATAAAGAATCTGGTAACATATGCATATCTCAGTGTCAAGCACATAGTAAATATTTAAGATGGGTTATTTATGTAACATTTTGTTAAATCTGGATTCATTCTGTTTCAATTTTAACAGAAGCTAAAACCAAAAAGTGGCAATGACTTTTGTATTTGAAATAAAAGTTCCAGACCAAATGTAAAATCAAGAAAGAACATGAAAATAGCATTTTTGTGAAACTTGACTTCATATTTCATTGCAGAAAATTAAAAAGTAGAGAATAAAAAATTGACAGTAAATTTTTTAGGAGTAAGGTACACATAGAGAGAAGAAGAACACAAAGAAAGGAAATGAAGGAAGAAAAAATATAGAAGAGCAGAACATTGTGTGAGCCAGAGTTTTGTTGTAATGGCATGCAGAAAGCTGCCTTTGGGGAATATACTTGCTTTGAGCAGCAGTCAGAAGGACCTGCTTATTGCAAACTAAGTAGGGATGTCCAAGGTAGGCGTAGGGAAGTGGGGGGAAGTGTTCAGGAGTCTATGGGGGCATCTATGAATTTTAAATATTTTTTATGGCAAGAACAAACCAACACTGTTTACAGTGTGTCTTACAAGAACTTTTCTTTCTCTCTCTTCCCTATTTTGATCCCTGAGGTCATGGGGTACAGATCTAGGTGGAAGAATAAGAAATCTACTAACCAAAACTCCTTTCCTACTTACAGTATCCGGGCTAAAGGATAAAGAATAAACTTTGACCTCAAACAATATTTGAAATTTAATCAATACAATGGAGGAATTAATTTTGAAATATTCATTTCTAAAACTGAATACTTGCTTATTATTTATTTAATTATTATTTGATTGTTTTTAAATGTTTATGTATTTTTGAAAGAGAGAGAGAATGTGTGTGACCAGGAGAGGGGCAGAGAGAGAGGGAGACACAGAATCTGAAGCAGGCTCCAGACTCCAAGCAGTCAGCACAGAGCCTGACGTGGGTCTTAAACTCACGAACTGCAAGCTCATGACCTGAGCCCTAGGTCAGATGCTTACGCAACTAAGCCACCCAGTCACTCTTATTTGCTTACTTTTAACCAAATATAAAAGGACATTTCATGTCTGAAACTAACTGGATAACTAAGTTACCCTACTTTAAATTTCATACAAAGCTAGAGAAAAAAATGAGTTTCATAGGCCACGTTGAAACCAGCATTGAGAAAGGGAGGAATTCTCCTACTACTATTTGGATCTATTTGTTCACCCCAGTTTTCATCTAGCTATCTCTACACATCATTCAAAACAGTGATCATATGTGAATTCTGTAGCCAAATTCCTCAGACTCATCTAATCTAGAATATGTGACCTTTCAGGGAACTCACAGCACCCGCAGTGACAAATTCTATCCTGACACTGTCACTCTAAATTACTTACTTTTTGTTACAGACATTGAAAACATAAGGAGAGAAAATCTCCTTTAAATTCTGCATGTCCAAGTCCTAGAATGTTGCCTAAACCTGAGAATATACTTAATTCTTGTAAGTTTCGTGAATAAACATATTAGGTGAACACATATGTGGCACGTAATGAAGTTGTGCACATGCTTAATGTAAAGAGCTAATAATAGCTTAACTTATATTTGCAAAATATAGGTGAAATAAAAAGTGCTTTCACTGGGTTTTATTTTACAGTAGTCATAATTAAATTATGTATTGTTTTAATATATTTTTCTATTCAATCTCGTTACTTTATTAAAACATTTTATAAGTAGTAATAATAATATATTGTTATTTAAATTGTATGCTTTAAAGAAAAAGTTTTGCACAAAATTCCTCTGAAGCCAAATTTAATTCTTCATTACTTATAAATTTTTTCCAGAGCAAAATATATGACAGTTAAGCAACAATTCTGAATTTCAGTTAGATAAGAACTAAAACCACCAGGCATCTAAAGATAAGCATGGAATATTGAAAGGATGTGCCTTAAGGACATACCTTATCTAGTTGATCTTAATGAGGTCTTGTTAGAACAACACAAGCTTCAACTCAAATTTCAGTCTTTGGCTTGATCTTGGCTTTTCTTAAAGGGGTACACAGGCATGCATGCATGCACACTTTGTGTGTGTGTGTGTGTGTGTGTGTGTGTGTGTGTGTGTGTGTGTGCAATCTTGGTAAAAAGGTCCTCAACTTTAAGGTGATTTCTGAAGACTTTTACAACCCCATGTTCTCTCACCTACTTCTTCTATCAACCATGTTTCCCCTTTCCTGCTGTGGGGCTCCCTCTCTGCTCATCCCCCATGAGCCTTTTGAACTGTTGTTTCTCTTTGAAATCTCCTCCTATGCATTGACTTGTTCTCTTTAGTCTTAGTATTCCCTTATTTCCGTCACTTAAACATTTCAAGTAATTACTCTACTAAAATATGACTACCTATGGATGAAACAAAATTTCAAGAATGTTTTAGTGTTTTGTATTATTTTATTAAAGGCTGTCCTATTAGAACCCCCATTCTCACCATTCCTTTGAACTAATCCTTGCTTTGAAATTATCTTAAGATATGTTAAAAAAAAAATTTAAATGTTTTCCCAATCATGTGCTTGGAAACCACAATCTATTGAGAATGGGGTGGGGCTTGGCAATCACGGTTTCTAACAGTTTTATGCATGATTATCTTGATTGGTCAAGGTTAGAAATCATTTCATTAGATTACATTTAAAATAGCATGTATTGAAATGTCTTACTATCACATTTAATGCATAACTAATTAGCATTATTGAGTAGTTCTCCATTTGTCTCAGTACATGAGAGCTTATCCTCTGTTGGCAAAATAGATTCCTCTGCAGATTAAACATTATAACAGGGCAAATCAATGTCAAAAAATAAAAGAATGAACAGTTCATGGACCATATAATACCTACTGTACTCTAAAGGCTTTAATATGTCATAAATCTTAAAGTAAATGTTCATTGAGAGAATATTTTCAATTTATATATTTAAATGAAATTTTAAAGAGTTTCCATTACTAGAAATGTCCTTACCTCATATTTCATAATACCATAGACAAGACTATTCTAAATCCAACTAATAAAGCCTAAGCCAGTTAAAAATATCCATAAAGCTTAACAAGAATTGGGTAATGTATTTATACTTAATGAAGCACAAAAGGACTTAATTGAGTCTGAAAATTCTTGTATTTCATGAGTGGTTTATGGAAGTTGAGATATGAGCTGAGTGTGCATGTAAAAAAAAAGTACAGTAAAATTTTAATTGGCACATCTCCACTGAAGCAAAAATTTGCCAATTAAGTGATATGCTGATTATAGTGATAGAAATTTGATTTTACACTATATTCTTATCAACACTGGAAATAATATTTTTTGTGTTACTATAAACACAGGGAAATTAGGTGACTGTTTGGGAGGCAAAGATGGAAAAATATTGGTTAGGCCCATATACCATGAATATATTTTCTTCTCTAAGTGCAAAAATCTTTCAAAAACATCTTAAAGGCATTCCAAAAATTTGAAAAAGTTTTTCCGCTTTTAGGTTATTTTCTGCTTAAAATGTAAATGAATCAGGGAAAGGAAATATCTATGGCCATTTAACAGTAATTATTTTGCAAGGTTGACATTGAAACTAGTTAACAAAAGGTGGCACCAGTCCAAGCTAAGTATCAAAAGCTGTATCTTTTTGTACTACCTGAAAATCAGCTCTCACAAAGGCATATAGTGGAAATGAGACATTAGTGAAACACAGTGGATTCAGGGATACTTGAAGTACAAAAGAGTCCTTCAAGTGTTCAAAGACATTTAAAAATATTATTATTTTAATATAGAAACAAAGCCTGACGTGGAAAATTACTGTTACATTTTCCTAAAGAATTTGCAAATGCTTTTCTATGTATCAAATCTAAAAAAAAGACTTGAGTCTGAAAATTCCAATTTAAAACTTTCAGAATTCCTTAAAATAATTTGGTATAAAATATTTGATAATTCTGAATTCCTTAAAATGAAATGTGTAAAATTGATAAATAGTGTTCACATAGAATATAGAAAAAAGTGTAACCCCCCTAAAAACAATTATAAAATGATTTCTGGGCATTTCAGATCAGTAAATTATATGTAATGATATATGAATCATTTGAGTTATATCTATATAAATTAGCAGGATTGAACTAGTGAAAGGGCTTAATAAAAATTTGGTGTTTACTACTTTGTTCAAAATACACCAGAGGTGTGTTTGGGTGGCTCAGTCAATTAAGAGTGTTAATTTTGATCTCGGCTGAGGTCATGATCTAACAGTTCACGAGTTCAATGCCATGTCCCCTCTGTGCTGACAAGAGGCTTGGAATTCTGTCTCTTCTCTCTACCCTCAAACCCCACACATGACATGCTCTCACTTTCTCCTTCAAAATAAATAAATAAACTTGAAAAAAAATGCACCAGAAATTTACTGAAAGTCAGCATATCTGAGACACTACTAGGGACTGTGATGGTAAAGGCAAATATGATATGCTAATCATTTGTATCTGCAAGAAGTTTATAATTAATTAAGGGTAGCGAAGGATTTGCAGATTATTATATTCTGAAGCCTAATATGATGATGACATTGAATAAAACCCAAGATAAAATATAATAAAAATGCAAAGATATGTGTTTACACCCTTCTTTAGATCGAGAGAACTCAGGAACCACATTACGCATAGTATTTAACAAGCCAGACTGCCATCAAACTGATGGGGCGGGTGGGGGCAGGGGTGTGCTGACCTCTTTCAGGGATAGTTGCACAGTTGCCTTAGAGAACCACAGAAAAGTTTTCTTTCTTTCTTTCTTTCTTTCTTTCTTTCTTTCTTTCTTTCTTTCTTTCTTTCT
>NW_024082226.1:0-17200 GCF_003009895.1 Hyaena hyaena | reverse complement strand
TCTCTCTCTCTCTCTCTCTCTCTCTCTCTCTTTCTTTCTTTCTTTCTTTCTTTCTTTCTTTCTTTCTTTCTTTCTTTCTGAGAGAGCAGGAACATGAGCAGGGAAGGGGCAGAAGGAGAGGGGGAGAAAGAACTTAAGCAAGCTCCACACTCAGCATGGAGCCACACATGGGGCTTTATCTCACCACCATGAGATCATGACCTGAGCCAAAACTAACAGTCTAACAGTTAACTGACTGAGCCACCCAGAAGCCCCAAAAAGTTTTGCCTTCTAATAAAAGTAGAAGAAAAGAGGACTTTTATACCAAAGAAAATTTGTTAATATATCAGCATATTTATCTTTATGTTAAGGCAGTAATGAAAAATAATTTTTAATATTTTTTATGTAGGGAGAGTCTTGCAAAGACAAAAGTGTCTGGATCCCATGAAAGCCATAATGTGACTCTGCTGGCAAGATTCTTGTCCTAAACCCAACTTTTACTAGTTGTAGAATGATAGCCTCTCCACACTTTAACCTTCTTATCAATAAAACAGTGAAAATAATGGTACCCACCTTATAAGGGTATTATGATGAATAAATGAATGACTAAAGTCCTAGAACAGTATCTAGAACATAGCAAGTGCAAAATAAATGTTAGATATAGTAATATCATTTTAATCAAATCTGACAATTGAATGAAGCTGATAGGTTAGAAGTCATTAATAGTTGGGAGACTAGTAATTTAGACATTGGGCAATGGTATTAGTTGTATATAGAGCACAATGAGATAAATCTGGAATTTGAATATATGAGAACTTAAACTCATAGTTGGAATGTTGACTGTACTGTAGACATTAGAGAGTATGGCAATCTAGAGCTGCTGAATTATGTGAAAAGCTAATTAGCTAGAGTATGTACGAGATTTGAAATGTTGAAAGGCCAGATTCAAGGAGAAAAGGAGAATAAGACAATTGAATAGGAATGATAGAGGAATAGCAGAGAAAGATTAAGTCTGAGACACTGCTTGAAAGATTTACCTTGATGCTAAAAAGAAGAATCAAGTTGAATTTTTTATGATAACTCCCACTTTCTGAAGGAAATTTAACTTGCTTCCTAATTAAGTAAAAGTTGGAGCTTACCAAGAGACATTTGAAGATTTTTTTTTCTAAACTAGAACCTGTATTTGTCAACTTTATAACTTAATTGGGCTGTGAGGCTGGCAAATTGATTTTTCTTGCTCCTAATTTATTTAATTCAGTTTTCACAATTAAGCAAGCAATTAATCAATGGTGGAGTCATTAAGATTCATTGCATTGAAATGGTGCCCTGACAATCATCCTAAATAAGAACTATGCAATTTATTAGAAGGCAGATGTCTTAGAAGATCCTAACTGTACTATACTTATAGTATCTTACTATAAGGATGATGTATGTTGGATATTGTAACTTCATCTAAAATTGTAAGAAATTAAACTGAAGACTTTAAGTTTTGCTTTGGTTTGATTGCAGTCTTATCTAGAAATAAAATAATATTTACCAATGAGTTATTAAGTTAACACATGAAACAGAATTTTGATATATAGTGATATTATAAAACACAGTTGTCTGATCCATTAGTAATTTATCCATTTTCTATAGTATGAAAGATTACAGTTTCTAGCCTGTTAAGATGTAAGTTTAGGATATTAAGCTTCTAGATATATTATGAGAAATATGAACTCTTTTTTATTGTATATTATATACAAACTGTATTTTACATTGGAAAAGTAACTGAACTGGGATCCATAAATTTGATTCCACCGACTTCTGCTGTATAGATGCTGTGCATAGTTGAGGAAAATTTCATCATGCACTGGTTTCTTATCTATGACTAATGTTAATTTAAAGTAAAATGATGTAACATGAAAATCCTGTAAATTGTTAACTGATATAAAATTCAAAAAGTTTATTAAAATAATTTGGCCTTATATAACATTACTTTGCACCATTAACTGTTCTAGAGAAAAATGCATTTTGTGTACTTGTAAAACTTTTGGCCATAATTTTTAGTGACACATCAACTTAGATAATAAATAGATGGGATAAGTAGATAGGCGATAGATAGAAAGAAAGATAGATAGATGATAGATAGATAGATAGATAGATAGATAGATAGATAAAAATATAACAGTTTTCTTTTTGTCTTTGCCTTTGAACTCTCACCAACATTTACGCCTAAAATTTTGAGATAAAGTCTTATTTTCTTTACTTTCCAATGACTGGATTCTTTCTGTGTTTCAGTTAACATACCTTAAAGCCTAAAAAACTGAATCGTCTTTATTCTAAAGGTTGCTCTGTTTGTGTGCCTCGAGCCTCTATAGGTCCATTTCTGTTTTGCGTCAAGCTGGATCCCTTTCATTGCCACTGCCCATTTTCCTGGATTATTTGCTTTCATTTACTTTGGAGGCATTTCTAAATCTTCTGTAGCTCTCTGTCAATCTTCAGACACTGTACTCATACCGCTAATCTGAAGATATTCCCTAACAGCCACGATTTATTACAATTAAATCTGAATGTGCTTTGTCAAAATATCCAAGGGTTACAAAGAGCTTGCTCATAAAAGGTATTTTAAAATTCTGAAATATAAGTATTTCTCAAAGACTTGAAATTGGTTCACACTTATGACTAAATAGAAGCTGAACCTAAAGCTTTTCCTCCCCTGTGCTGGTATGATTATTAAACACATCCTCACTGCCACAATCCAAGATAACTTTCTGTATCTTTCATTGTCAGCTTAATGCTTTATTGTCTCTGCAAAGTTGACCAGGTTGAAACACTGTACATGCTGATAATGATGCTGTAATTCCTTAGTGGCTTTTGTGCCTTTAAGTGCAGAAACTCAGAGATCTACTGCTCTTCTAAACAGAGGCAGCAAGCAAACTTACAGATGATATCAAGTCCCATTTGCTATTTCTTAAGTGCCATGAAATATTACTTTCACTTATAAAAGTCATTGTTCTCTCTGGCACAAATGAAATAACTTCCAGATTCAGTTTTCCTCTCACTTTGAAATTCACCAATATCACCTGTGAAATGCTTTTCTTTTGTTCAGTTTTATTTTAAGTATACTGTGCTCAGGGTATTTTGATTCATTTGGTCTAGGGTGAGTTATTTATATCTACAAATTTAAAAGCTGAATCATAATTGAATCTGATGCACTTTAAATGATGGGGAACTATTTTCCTAGAGTTTCTATTCAATGAGAAAATGTTGACTGAATAAGACCCCTAATCTCTAGAGTTATTAAACAGTCATGCATCGTTGATTTTAGAGTCTCTTTGGGGCCCAAAGTGGATACACCTCCAACAGATAAGGAGATGGTTTGGCAGGTGTATCTATATGTTATGTTGTGTTTAAAGGTCTCTCTACCTTAGGAACTGGAGACCATGTAGTTCCTATGCCACCAATATGCACTATGTTTAGAGTTGGCATCATAGTTCAACCCTAACTTTAAAAACTCAATTTTAAGCCTCCTTAAAGTTTACCCTCATGCTTTCTTATGAAGCTACAAAGAATTTCCACTTCCTACTATGATCAGCTAACAGGGACCAGATGTTGAGAGAAAATTCTCTGTAAATCTCCCACATGTTTCTATACATCTAGGCAGTAAAAGGCCATGTGTTTCAGGGCTATCTTTTCAAGAATATTTGTATAAGCACATAACTCTGGAAAGACAGAGACACAGACTCCCTTTGAAGTAAATTTATTTACATTTTCTGAGAGTAAAGATGACATTCTTTTCCCTGAAGACATTCCAAAATGATAAAAATTAGACTCTTCTCTCTAGAGAGGTAGGGTTCCATTGCAAGGTATTAGAGATAATGTCTCTATAGTGGGGAGGATGTGTGGGCTTTTAGGCAATTTCTATGTAAATTTCTTAACCTTAGGGTTCCATCATTTAGTTCTTATTGGCTGTGGTAATTGGTGCTCAGGAACTCTTGCTACAATGTTATTTTATCTGCTACTTTTTACTATGAGTAATAAATGGTCTTTTGTCACTGATTCAGACATCTTATGTCTCTCTGCCAGTATCTGTGAAACTGTGGTAGCTTAACTTATTACTTTGAAAGAAAGATGAAATCCCAGACTCTTCCCGTCCTTACTTGATACCTTAATATCAAATTTACCCTTCCATTTGAAACAAATAAACAGGGGTACCTGGGTTGCTCAGTCAGTTGAGTGTCTGACCAGCTCAGGTCATGATCTTGCAGCTGATGAATTTGAGCCCCACATTCGGCTCTGTGCTGACAGCTCAGACCCTGGAGCCTGCTTCAGATTCTGTATCTGCCTCTCTATCTGCCTCTTCCCCACTCATGCTCTGTCTCTCTCTGTCTCAAAAATAAATAAACATTAAAAAAAGAAACAAATAAATAAGCAAAAAGAGACCAATACACTTTCACAAAATGGAAAAAAAATGTGCTTAAGATAGTGGACATCAGGCAATGAAGTACAGGGATCTCTGAAAAAGGGAAAACAAATTAGGTAAGTGCTATAATTGTTCCATTTTATTGCCTTATAATATTTCCAAGTCAAGGTATTGGGATTAGTAGCCAGACAGAACTTGTGTTGAGGAAACAAACCTGAGGAAATGGTCTCCAAGAAGACCAAGGTAGCTAGAGTTCCTAGTACAGATTACTAAGGAGAAACGTGAACAGAAAGAGAATTCCAGAAGTGTGTAGAAGATTTTTTCAGGTATTCAGCAGAGCACCAACCAGAGCGTGATGATAAGTAAACTACCCAAAGCTAGAGAGTAATGGTGGAAAAGGGATTTCATCTGAAAGAATCAAGAAAAGTGCCCAGTTCTCACACATGGTCAGGGTGTTACCTGTTACAACCAGACAAATTGGAAAAACTCATAATGTCTGAGAAACTCCTGTCAGAATCACGGCATTCTTAACTCTTACTGGGAAATAATTGGCCCTAGATTAAGCCTTTCTGTGGTTTTTCCTAATAATTAAAAAAAAAGACCCAACTGAAGCATACTCTACAAGTAACTTAACTGTATCCTAGAACAAAGATCATTGAATAGCTTCATGTAAATAAACATATTGAGTACACAGCAAAGTAAAATTCACAATATCTGGCATCTAGTCAAATATTATTAGGCAGAAAAAGCATATTTAGAAACACATAATGAAGAGAATAAGCAATCACTTATAACCAACCCAGAAGGAACACAGTTATTAGAATTAGTCCACAAAGATGTTAAAACATTTATTAACTGTATTCTAGATGCTAAATTAATAGAGGCATGAAACATATAAAAATGCCCAATCAAATGTTAGGGATTAAAACTATAATGTCTGAGATGAAAACATACCAGATGGGATTAACTGCAAATTAGACTTTGCAGAAGAAAAGATTAGCAAACTTGAAGTCATAGCAATAGACTTAGCCAAAATAAAATGGAGACAAAGAAAAAACAAATAAAGAATGAAAACCTGAGAAAAGCTGTAGAACAACTTTGAGAGGCTTCATGTACAGGTAATTGGAGTTCCCAAGGGGAAGAAGAACAGAAAAAAAATCTAAGTAAAAAAAGGTGAAAATTTTCTGAATTTGTTGCAAAGTACAACCCTACAAGTCTAAGAATCTCAGTTAAATCTATGCACAAGAAATTTTGAGGATATGGAAAGGCCATAATCTCTCAGAGTCTTTGTATTAGATATACTTTTGGGACATACAAACAATTTGGGTGATATTTACTAAACTTTAACCATAACTTAGTCATAAGATTCACTTACCATATACAAGAAACTGTGTGAAATTCCACAGACATTATTTTGTTCAATTATGAAGGCAATGCTTTTAGATTCATATAATGCTTTCTATTTCACTTATAAGGAAAGTATGGTCATAAAACTTAAGTAATTTGTCTAAGGTTGTATATCTCTTGTCTGGGACCAAAAACTAATTGTGGTCTAAAGAAAACATCATAATATTGATAGTTTTTATATCTCCACTTCAGATTTTCTTAAAATAAATTTTAAAAAGTTGCATAACATTGGTAAAAAGATAAATGAAAAGTGCTTTCAAAAAGCAGATTAAATAAACGAAATCATCATAATAAGGTACAGTACGTAAAGTGATGATAGTGACATTGCCTTACCTTTGATTAGTGTCTTGAAATGGCATAATATGCAAACTTCTTTCCAATAGATTATATCATTTGATGTCCCTCACAGCTCCAAAGTTCAGACAGTTAAAACTGAGAGAAGTTAATGGACTTAGGGTCACCCTATCAGTTTAGTTTGGGGGCTGATGTTAAATCTCTAGTCTGACTTGAAGTTGGTATTAATCATTTAAAGACTATATTTAAAAATGGCTCTATAAAGACTTAATAAAATTGGTGTTTCTTAAAGAATACAGCATGACTAATGTAATAAAACTGAATTAGGGAGAATATTAAAATGTAAAGATCACTTTCAAAGCGAGCTTACAATTGGTAAAAGAGAATTTTTGTGTCTAATTCTAAAATTAGAAAAAGAAAACAATTCAAAAGTAAAACATTTCTCATATGTAATTTCCAATTCTTGCTGTTTTATCTGTATATATAAAAACTTTTAAAAGACATCTTAGGGCAATGAAGTATAAAACTTATTTTAAATATTGCCCATTACATTAGAACCGGAAAAGAAATGTTTCAGTGAACATCATGCTTGACTATGAAATCTGCTAGGATGGATCTTCCAGAAATTATAGCCATACCGTGTCTTTGCCAATCACAATAAAGGAACACTGTGGAATCACAGTGTGAGAGAATTGCTGATAGCAGAGTCAATAACCATAAGGGGACATGATTTAAACACCACATGGGAGAATAATTCATGGCAGGACCACAACACTATTAAAAATCCTTACAAATATCAACTGGTATCTATATGTGTCCAAGTAGCTAATTGCATTCTATTGGAGTAGCTACTGCTGGCTGCATCATGACCACAGGCAAAGCTTGAGCTATCCAGGTCTGGTAAATATCAACGCGACTATCAGAGGCTCCTTAGAGAATCACTTATTTTCTTTGATTTTCTACAAATTTCCCCAATAGGATTATGTAAAAATTATGTTTGGGCTTATTGTAACAGAAAAAATAGATATTATAAATGGGTGTGTGTATATATACATGTATGTACACACACACATATATGTATGTCTAATATTAGTGATATATATTATACTATTAATCATATTTTAAAATTTTATCCCAGTACTATTGTTAATTCAGTGCCCTCCTTCTATGATTTATGTGTGGTGTTTGGGTGGTAATTTTAGCACAAAATGCCAGAAAAATGCAATGTGCATGTATATCTAAAGAATTAAATTTGAGTACAGTGAAATGAAATGTAGAGCCACCGAATCTTCAGACATAAGTGGTCTGGTTTCAAATCCTGTCTTTGGAACACATAAGATGTTTTATTAATTAAACAAAATAATGCCAATTAAGTACCTAAGATATGTAAGCACATGATAAATGTTAGCTTTTATATCATTATCACTTTTACAACACAACAACTGGGTAACATAAGCTCAGGAAAAATTGTCTTTCCATTGATATAGCAAATTAGAATACTATCTTGAAGCAACTTGGTGTGTGGTATAGGTTGATAGAAACAGATAAACATAATAAATAGTCACAGACTTTAATAATCTTTCTTGCTGTCCTATGTTATATTGAAGAATATTATTATTCTGGTCTTTCAAGAAAATGATTGAACAAATTATTCTTAAGTATATGAACTTTAAGATTGATTTGATGAGGAATGATTATAATAACCAGTAGTCAGAACTTTAGGGGGCCACAGTGATGTACAATTGCCTAAGACATACATTTGTGCTTTGATAATATGCACACTTATTAAAAGGATAATGCAATGTGTGATTATAAAAAGTTTCCAGAACTCAGTAGGATAAGTGATAAGCCTATGGACCTAGAGCACATTCATGAAGATTTAATAGTAAGTAGGTCCTTCAGTTGCTGCATTAATATGTAGTGGTAGGCTACTTGTTTTGGTCTAAATATTGCTATATATGTGAGGATATTAAAGGAAAGCTTTAGGAAAGTGTTGAGAAAGAAAAATCTATCTCAAGCTCACTTTTCCTCCATCCTTACTGAAAAGAGACGAGTAGCTATAACGTGCAGATATTTCATCTGACCAATCATTTTGACCCTGAAAAAGGGGACCCTAACCCTAACAATAAATATGGTAAAGAAAAAAGTTAAACAAGTTGTTCATTACTGCTATGCATAGTGCAGTGATAAACCTCTTAGACGCTCGGTTTTCCACACCTGTGCAATGGAATGATCTCAAATTATTACTGATTTGCAGCAGCTGCTACAAATCACTACTGCCAGGAGACAAATTTGTTGTCGGGAAGGAAAGCTTCTGCCAAACTTCCTGTCTAAAAAAAGATATTAGGTGATTTTTACAGTTGCCTACACTACTAAATCGAGACTGAAAAATCTGCCTTCTGATTTTCACTATTATAGTTTAGAATATTTTTAATCTTCAGGACTTCCCTGAGTGAGTTGTATTCTATAGATTATTTATCAACTCTAAGAATGAACAAGTTTTTGGATTGTACAACTCTGTTTCTAAGATGTTTGTAATTGTTTGTAATAGCATATATATACACAGGCTGATTTTTTTGTTTTTATTTCTCCCTTCTCTTCTACAGGCATATATGATTTAGAGTTCAATTTAATATCAAATGTATTTATTTTTATTTCAAGACACACTAAATTCTTTAAAATCAGTGATCTACATGGGTACATGATACCCATTTAGAGCAGACTTCTAAACACTGAGGACTCTTTAATATGGTAGAAAGAATACTTTATGTGGTATCAGACCATGTGGGTTCAAGATTTGTTTCTGCTATTTGATAGCATTTTCAAAACCAAATCACTTAAACTCTTTGCTTCAAGTATACTGTTGACAACTTGAGGAAAATACATGTCTTAACTACATTGAAAAAATTGTAGGCTCTGTGAAACAATAAAGTAACAGAAAAAAGATCATTATATTTTTCATCTGGCAAAATTCATAGAAATTTGGATAAATAATTTAATTTTTTTTTACCTATATTTGAAAGAGAGAGCGAGAGAGAGAGAATGCATGTGTGTGTATGCTATTATGTGTGGGGAGGGGCAGAGAGAGAGAGAATCCCAAGCAGTCTCCATGATGTCAGTGGAGCCTGACGTGGGGGTCCAGCCTACAAACCATGAGATCATGACCTGAGTCAAAGTCAGTAGTGGAATGAGCCACTCAGGCACCCCAGGGATTTGATTTTTTAAAAAACAAAGACTCTTTTATAATCACCCTCTCCACTGTGTCACCTCTCTTGTTCACTGCTCATATCCAAATTCCCAGGAAGTCATGCTGCTGTTACCTTCAAATATGTTCAGACTCGGACCACTTCTTATCCCTTGCAGCTTATCTTCCCTGATAAATGCAATGCACAGTTTGTAAATACTATTCACAGACTAGCCTAAGCCATTATGCTTTCCCACCTGTATTATTGTAATGGTCTCCTAACAGAGCACTCCATTTTAAACCTGTATCTTGCCTAAGATGCATTTTAGATAGAGTAACAAGATAGATTTTTAAAAACTTAACTTATCCTGTTACTGTCTGCTCAAAACCCTTGCAATGTTTAACCATTTACTGCAGGTAAATGGTTAGACTTCATTTCCTTAGACTTCATTTTCTTCCTTTTTAAAAAAAAATTAATTTTATTTTAGAGAGAAAGAGAGAGCACAAGTAGGGGAGAGGGCCAAAGGGAGAGAGAGAGCTTTAAATAGGCCTCATGTTCAGTGAAGAGCCCAATGCAGGGCTCTACCCCACGACTGTAAGAATTGACCTGAACCAAACTCAAAAGCTGGACACTCAAGTGACCAAGCTACCCAGGTGCCCCTGACTTCATTTCCTTCTACTCTTCCCCTTAATATCTGCAATCCAGCCCCTAGCGCCATTTTGCTGTTCTTGTAATAGGTTAGATTGGAACTCACCTCTGGGTCTCTGCTCCTGCTCTTTCCTCTGCCTGGAACATTTCCACCTCAACTGTCTTTATAAATAACCCTTCACCTCTTTAAAACTTTGCTCATATATCACCTCTTCAGTTGAGCCACACCAACAATCTTTTAAGGCCTGCAATTTATCTAACCCCCCTCACATATATTTCATTTACTTTTATTTTTATTTTATTAACAAGACCTTTTCCTAACATATAACACATTTACACATATTTTTAGGGACACCTGGGTGGCTCAGTTGGTTGGGCATCCAACTTCAGCTCAGGTCATGATCTCACAGTCTGTGAGATGGAGCCCCACATCGGGCTCTGTGCTGACAGCTCAGAGCCTGGAGCCTGCTTCAGATTCTGTGTCTCCCTCTCTCTCTACCCCTCCCCCACTCATACTCTGTCTCTCTCCCTCTCTCAAAATTAAATGAACATTAAAAAAATTTACGTATTATATTTTTAATACATGAATTTTATTGCCTGCCATGCATGTCAGACAGTTTAATTAGGGCATAGATTTTAGTCTGTTTTGTTCATTGATGGAGTCCAAATGATTATTGATGGATTTAACAAATGAGGTAATTAAAAGACAATATTTTTATTATTAGCATATTGTTTTGATTGATGAATATTTTTCACAGCTATTTTTATTTAGTTTTGGAGAGGCACAAACACTATCTAAAAAAGGTATAGATTGTTGTCTGTATGGATTGATGGTACTTATGGGCAATGCAGATGTTTAGACCTCATTTAGTCCTATCATTTCTCTGAAAGTTGAGCCTTGAAATATGTATTTTAACCAATTTTCCAGGTAATACATTATGCATCAAATTTTGAGATCCAAAGAATTAATGTAATAACATTGAAATAAATGTTTACCTCAGAAGAAACACATTTTAAGGGTGCCTGGGTGGCTCAGTCAGTTAAGCATCCGACTTTGGCTCAGGTCATGATCTCACAGTTCGTGGGTTCAAACCCCACATTGGGCTCTGTGCTGACAGCCAGCTTAGAGCCCAGAGCCTGTTTCAGATGCTGTATCTCCCTCTCTCTGACCCTCCCTTGCTCATGCTTTCTCTCTCTCTCAGAAATAAATAAAACATTAAAAAAAATTTTTAAAAAGAAACATTTTAAAATTCAACCTGGTATGCAGCATATCATGTACATAGAATATTTACCAAGAGAAGTCATATTCTTGGCCATAAAATAAAAGTCATGTTTACAAAGAATGAAGTATTTTTTAAGGGTACAGGCACTCCTATGTTTATAGCAGCATTATTTTCAAGTTTTTTAATGTTTATTTATTTTTGAGAGAAAGAAACTGAGTGAAAAAGGAGGTGCAGAGAGAGAGAGAGAGAGAGAGAGAGAGACGGAATCCAAAGCAGGCTCCAGGCTCTGAGCTGTCAGCACAGAGCCCTATGTGGTGCTTGAACCCATGAACCACGAGATCATCATCCCCTAAAATGAAATCTTTAAAAAACAATCTGATCATAATATGATGAAATTAGAAACAAATAATAGAAAATATGGAATTCCTTACATTTTTAGAAATTAAAAAATACCTTTTAAAAAACACAAAGGCCAAAAAGAAATCACAGGGGTAATTAGAAAAATATTCCAGGGCCACACGATTAGCACAGGGAGTTAAGTGTCTGACTCTTGGTTTCAGTTCAGGTCATGATCTCATTGTTTCATGAGTTCAAACCCCGTGTTGGATTCTGCATTGACAGCATGGAACCTGCTTGGGATTCTCTGTCTCTGTCTCTCTTCCTCTGTCCTCTCCCCACTCATGTTGTCTCTGTCTCAAAATATGTAAATAAACCTTAAAAAATTTTAATGGAAAATATTCCAGACTGACAATGAAAGCATAATACATTAAAATTTGTGAGAGATAGCTAAGTCAATGTCAAGAAAAAAGGTATAGCTTCAAATGCCTATGTTAGAAAAGAAGAAAAGAGTAAATGTAATGATCTAAACCTAAGAAGCTACATTTTTTAAGTGCATTTGCCCTCTAAGTACATGGAAGAAATGTATAAATAAAGATAAAAGCTTAAACAAATGAAATAGAAAACGATGAACAAAGAAATTAACTACCAAAATTGTTTCTTCATAAATATTACTGAGTTGATAAACCTCTTGCAACACTGATAAGAAAAAATTAGAGAAAATCCAAATTACCATTAAACAGAATTTGAAAGTATATCACCCAGTTCGCAGGGATGTTAAAAGGGTTAAAAGAAATAATGTGAAGATATTTATATCAATCTTTTTGACAATTTACATGAAAGGGACATGAAAAAAACTTGTCAAAACAGACACAAAAACAAAAAGAATTTTAAAAATTTTAATTTTAATGAGAAAATTGAATTTTTATTCAAAACCTATTTTTTTAATGTTTATTTATTTTGAGAGAGAGAGAGAGACAGAGTGTGAGCGGGGAAGGGGAAGAGAGAAGGAGACACAGAATCTGAAGCAGGCTTCAGGCTCTGAGCTGTCAGCACAGAGCCCGATGTGGGGCTCGAACCCATGAACAGTGAAATCATGACCCAAGCCGAAGTCAGACACTTAACTGACTGAGCTAAAACCTATTTTTTTAAATTAAAAATTTAAAATTTAAAATTTAAAAAAAAAATTAAAAATTTTTTTAAAAAAAGAATTTCAGTCTCTCATAGTTAAACTAGTCAATCGTTCAAACATTCAAGGAAAAAAGCAATCTTCCACAAATTCCTTTAGATTGTAGAAAGGAAAACATTTCTTAGTATTACCACAATATCAAAACATGAGAAATTAATTACAAGAAATAGGAAACTGAACACCAGTTTGTTTGTTTTTATACCAGTATTCTTCTTAAACCTCAGTAAAATAGTAGCAAATCTAATCGTGTAATATAGGAAGACTATAAACACAGTATTATAAAGTGGAGTTTATCTTGGGAATGCTAGTTTGATTTAACATTAGAGAAGGATCAATTAATGAACCACATTAACGGAATAAAGAAGAAAATTTATAAGATCATCTCTACAGTTACAAACAAAACTGGAAGCAGGGATAGTTGGTCATTTTGTTGTTGCTGTCGTTGTTTTAGGAATTAGAACTATAAAATAACTGTGTACACATAAGACTATCCATAGGGTTATTGTAAACAAAGAAATATATTGCAAATTTGGCATGGAAGGTAGCAACATTTGGACTAATTGAGAAGTGAGTGATAAAACAAGCCATGTGATCCTGTACTGATGTATTTTGAAATACAATTGTGAATTTTTCCACAAATCTCACTGAAGTCAAGGAAGATACTATTTTTAAATTAACCTAGATTCAAATATTTAATAAAGGTATTTTAAAAATAAAACACAATTTTTTCCTCAACATTTTTCCATATCAAAATTTCTATCTCAAAATATCTAAAATATTTCTTCTTGCTTTTATCACAAAAGCAATTGAACGTGTCTCTGGAAATTTGTAATGTATATTTGTAAAATCACTTTCATTAAATTGTGGCACTTGCTACCTAATGACATTTTAAAATGTTTTCAAGGTAACTTTAAGGCGATAAAAAGAAAAGCAAAAAATGAAACAAAATTACAAGTGAATGTGTGTCTTAGAATTTGCTGGTATTTTTTTTGTTTTTGCAATTATTTCCAGTCTACTTATTAAATCCCAGGAAACCGAAAAATGTCATGACTTATAAGAGAATTAACATAAGAAGTGACAATTTGTAGAAATAATTCAAAGATACTTAATGGACACAATTTTACATATCATGATTTTGCCTTCAAAAACATGTATTGGCTTGTCATTTTTCCTGGCTCACATTCTCTCCTACACTTATGGGAGGTATATTTTAAAAAGTTCATTAAGAAACTGGAAATGATAACAAGTTTTTTAAATTTTAAAATCAACGATTATGTGACAAAGTTATATCTTAGAAAAATATTACTTTATATGGCTAAATAAAAGAGCAGAGAATTTTCAATTCTTATTTGTGAGGAACATGGGTTTTTTTAATCACATTGATGATGCTTGAGATGGCATTCTTCCAGAATATATATTTTATTTTTTAACTAGGATTTTTAAAATGTTTTATATACTTGAACAAAGGATGCTTGTTTTATCATGGGTAAATGACATAACCATTCTGTGTCTTAGTTTGTATAGGAAAAAGGGATAATAGTATCCTTAAGTTGTTGGAATAAAATGTGACTATGCATGTAAAATGTTAGACATGTTAATATACAGTAAATGTGAGCTTTCACTGTATTTTAAAATTTGAAAACCTCTGTTTCTAGTATACTGCACGAAAAGCAATATTAAGGTCAACAATTCAGAAAGGAGATAAAGTGTCTTTCAATATTCTGCGCTTAAAGTTACTTGTGTCCTGGTTGTTCAAAAAACACTTCAGTTCTCCTAAAATAAAAAGTTAATTTAATTTAAAAATGTATACATTAAAATAACTTCTTGACTTTCTCCCAGCTTGAGTATCATAAAAGAAATGAATTATAATGCTCTTAAATGAAAGAAAATAAAAAAGAAAGTGAAAGATAACATTAGTTAAGTTTACAAGGCAAAACCCGACAGGACAGGATTTTATTCCTAATTCTTAGAGTCTGTATTACCAAGGAATATAGAGCACTTAATAAATCACAAGAAGTGTAAAATTAATGACTCAAAAAAGGCTTAAATCCTCAACTCATTTAAAAAATCTGTCGTTAACATGAAAAATGCAAGTAAAGTGGATAGCCTGGAAGTGAAGAAGGCCTTGTTGAATTACTTATTGACAAACAGAAGATAACAAAGTACTTGGCTCATATTGAAATGGATGTAAACAAGCACGATGCATAACTTGCATTCCAGAGGAAATTAGAAAACTTGCTTACTCTGTTGAGTTGTATTTTAAGAGCCAAGGTAACTGGGATGATTTATTAAAATGGAACTTGGTGGAGGAGACACTAGACAATGAAAGATTTAAAAAGTGAATATAAAAAAATAAAAATAAAAAAATAAAAGTGAATACGATGATGAGGGACTCATGTGGTAATCTCAAATCAGTAGTTGGGTTTTTGACTAAAATAGCATAATTTAACAACCCAAAGGTAGCTTCGCCTCAATTTTCTCTAAAATAAGAATACAATATTAATAAAGGACAAAAACACAGTTTCAAAAGCTAGGCCTGAGGAAAGACAGAACAGCAGACTATATGAAGCTTTGAAATGTATAAGATATGTAAACTAAATTTCCAAAAATTTTCCCAGGCTTCACTTCATACACTTCATACTTCACTTTCACTTCATGTAAACAAGCCCACTGAAAAACAGGGGAACATTTACCTTCCATGCTACCTTCTCATTGACTCAAAGGCTCAACCTATTACAGACAATTGCTCTCACCCAACAAATAACAGTCAACAAACAATACAAATAAATTCATAAACAAATCAAGACCCGGACAGGAACCACTCAATTCCATAGATACTACATTTGTGAACAACTTATTTTCTCAACCTTTACCTTTCTCTCTCTCATTGTGTGACCCTAGTGGAGGAATATTATATTGTGGGTGCTCAGTTCTACATACTAGGTAGGAATGAATCCTAAAATTCTTGTAATGCAATTGCTCTACTTCAGTGGTTCCAAAACCTGATTGTAGAGCAAGATCATCTTGTGAGCCTTGGGGGCCCCTGGGTGGCTCAGTCGGTTAAGCGTCTCACTCTTGATTTTGGTCATAATCTCATGTTTTGTGAGTTTGAGCTCTGCATTGGTTTGTGTGATGCTTGGGATTCTCTCTCTCTTCATCTCTGCCCCTCCCCTACTCACACTTTCTCCCCCCCCCTCAAAATAAATAATAAATAAATAATGTTTTTTGTTTCTTGGGGGTTTTTTTGTTTGTTTTTAAGATCATTTTGTGAGCTTTGAAAGAAAAATCAAATGCCTGGCTGATCAAATGCACAACTAAATCAGAATCTTTGGGGTTAAATCTTGTATGTTTCCTCCCTCCCTCCCTCCCTCCCTCCCTCCCTCCCTTCCTTCCTTCTTCCTTCCTTCCTTCCTTCTTCTTTCCCTCTTTCTTAATGTACCTGGGATTCAAACATCCAAGAAAGTTTCATAACTAGTGTTCTATCCTTCCTTCACATAAACATTATTCATGAAACATTATGAAACATTCTAGAAGACCTTGTCTTCATTAAGCACTTGGTGATTTCTTTTGTATACTCTATTACTCCATAGAAAACATGATACTCATGTTATAATAGACATTTAATTAGGTTCTAATAGGATACGTGGAAATCAGCAATTAGGAAGTCATGGCCAGCTATCTGGAGGACTGAAGTCCTGGCGGCTCTCCTCAAGAAGCTAGATCACAGCAGATGGCCCAAGATGGCAGATGACATGATAGGAAACTTCTGACCAAATGAGGAAGAAAAGGGCATGAAATCTTGCTTCCATATCCCAAGTAATGAATATTCTGTCCCCCTAGTTAAAGGTACAAACCTAAACCCCTAGGGATGCAGCTTGCTGTCTCTGCTCGCTCTCTCTCTCTCTCTCGCCTTTAGAGTGTAGTTGTCACTTTAATAAACTTTCCTTCTTTTCAGGTGTTGAGTAAGTTCCTTATGGATTTTGATACTGACCCTATATCCAATGTATCATTTTCAAATATCTTCTCCCTTTTCATTGATTGCCTTTTAGTTTTGTTGTTTCCTTTGCTGTGCAAAAGCTTTTTATCTGGAGGAGGTCCCAATATTCATTTTTGTTTTTATTTCCTTTGCCTCCAGAGACATGTTGAGGAATAAATTGTTGTGGCTGAGGTCAACGAGGTTGTTGCCTGTTTTCTGCTGTAGGGTTTTGATGGTTTCCTGTTGCACACTTAGGTCTTTATCTGTTTTGAGTTTATTTTTGTGTATGGTATAAGAAAGTGGTCAAGTTTCATTCTTCTGCATGTTGCTCTCCAGTTCTCTCAGCACCATTTGCTGAAAAGACTGTCTCTTTTCCATTGGATGCTCTTTCCTGTTTTGTCAAAGATTAGTTGGCCATACATTTGTGCGTCTAATTCTGGGTTCTGTATTCTATTCCATTGGTCTATGTGTCTGTTTTTGTGCCCAAACCATGCTGTCTTGATGATTACAGTTTTTTTTTTTTTTTTACAAATAGTTTATTGTCAAATTAGTTTCTAC
>NW_024082225.1:225334-278058 GCF_003009895.1 Hyaena hyaena | reverse complement strand
CTTGCCCAGCTCCTCCATTCCCTTACTTTAAATCTGTAGGTGTTTTTAGGTCTAAAATGAGTCTCTTATAGGCAGCATATAGATGGATACTGTTTTTTTTTTTTTAAATCCATTCTGATACCTACCCTATGTCTTTTGATTGGAGTATTTAGTCCATTTACATTTAAAGCGATTATTTAAAGATGAATTTAGTGCCATTGTATTACCTATAAAATTAGCATTTCTAATGATGTTCTCTAATCTACTGCAGTCTTTGTTGGTTTGTCTTCTTCTTTTTTTTTCTCTACTCAGAGAGTTGCCCTTAAACTTTCTTGCAAAGCTGGTTTAGTGGTCACAACTTCTTTAGTTTTTGTTTGTCGGTAAAGTCTTTAACTCTCCTTCTATTCTGAATGACACCTTTGCTGAATACTAGGTATTTATCCAAAGGATACAAAAATTATACTTTGAAGAGGCACATGCACTCCAATATTTATAGCAGTGCTATCAACAATAGCTAAATTAGAGCCCAAATGTCCATTGACTGATGAATGAATACACACACACACACACACACACACTAGAATACTACATGGGGATCAAAAATAATGAAATCTTGCCATTTACAACAACATGGATGGAACTAGAGGATGAAATATGTGCTATATGCTATGCTATGTGAAATTATGTCAGGCAGAGAAAGAAAAATATATGATTTCACTTATATGTGGAAATTAAAAACCTACAGTTGAACATTGGGGAAGGGAAAGAAAATAAGATAAAAGCATAAAAGGATGCAAACTAAGAGACTCTTAAATACAGAGAATAAATTAAGGGTTGCTGGAGGGTAGGTGGGTGAGGGAATGCGCTAAATGGATCATGGGCATTAGGAGGGTACTTGTTGGAATGAAAACTGGGTGTTATATGTAAGTGATGAATCACTATATTCTACTCCTGAAACCAGTACTACACTATGTGTTAATTAACTTGAATTTAAATAAATACACAAATAAAGTAAAATAAAATAACAAAATATTAAAAATATTTTTTCATTAATGTGTTTCAGACAGACATCTGTTTTACTGACAAGTAGGTCAAGAAATAAAATCTATAGCTCAATAAAGCTGCATTTAAAAAAATGTTTTATTTATTTCTGAGAAAGAGAAAGAGAGAGAGCTGGGGAGGGCCAGAGAGAGAGGGATCTCTCAGAATCTCAAACAGGCTCCAGACTCTGAGCTGTCAGCACAGAGACCGACACAGGGCTGGAACCCATGAATTGTGAGATCTTGACCTGAGCTGAAGTCGGACACTTAATTGACTGAGCCACCCAGGCACCCCAATAAAGCTGTATTTTTAAAAAATAAGACAAAAATATGTGACTGCCATCAGTCCAATAAACTCTGGTGATCCCCTACAAATAACTCCCCCTTCAACGTGGAGTTTTTTCCCTTTCTTTTTTTTGTTTGAAGAATAACATAAAATTTTACATTAGTTTCAGGTACACAATATATGAATTTGACAATTCTATACATTACTCAAAGCTCACCACAATAAGTGCAGTCAACATCTGTCACCATACAACATTACCACAGTATTATTGATTATAGTCCCTATATTGTACTATTAGTTCGTGTGACTTATTATTTTATAATTAGAAGTTTGTACATCTCAACTTTTCCTTATTAATTTATCTTCCCCCAACCCCACCTCCTCTGGCAACTATCAGTTTATTCTCTGTATTTCAGAGTCTGTTTTCTTGTTGTTCATTTGTTTGTTCAGATTCTACATATAATTAAAATTATATGATATTTGCCCTTCTCTTTCTGACTTATTTCATTTATCATAATTCCTTCTATGTCCATCCATCTTGTTTCTAATGGCAAGCTCTCATTTTTTATGGCTAAGTAATATTCTACTGTATCACCTAAATCCATTCAGCTACTAATGCACACTTTCATTGCTTCCATATATTGACTATTGTAATTAATCCTGCAGTGAACATATATCTTTTTGAATTTGTATTTTTTTTCCTTTACGTAAATTCCCAAGAGTATAATACTGGTTTATATGATATTTCTATTTTTGATTTTTTGAAGAAACTCCATACCAACTTACAAACCTGTAACAATACATGATAGTCCCTTTTTTCCATTGGCCTCACTATCACTTGTTATTTTTTTAAGCCATTCTAACTTTTGACATGAAGTCTTGTTGTTTTGATTTGCGTTTTCCTGATGATTATTGATGTTGAATATCCTTTCATATCTATTGATCATTTGTATGTTTTGTTTTGAGTTATGTCTATTTAGATCCTCTGCCTATTTTTAATTTTACTTTTTTAATGTTTATTTTATTTTTGAAAGAGAGAGAGAGAGAGAAAGAGAGAGAGAACGCGCACGCACAAGTGAAGAAGGGGCAGAGAGAGGGATACAGAATATCCAAAGCAGGCTCCATACTGAAAGCAGAGAGCCCTCTGTGCACTGTGGTGCTTGAACTTGGGAACTGCGAGATCATGATCTGAGCCGCAGTTGGGTGCTCAACCGACTAAGCCACACAGGCAGCCCAAAGTCCTCCGCCTATTTTTAAATTGCATTTTTTTCCATGTTGAATTGTATAACTTCTTTATACATGTTCTATATTAACCCTTTATTAGGTATATCATTTGCAAATATTTTCTCTCATTTACTGGACTGCCTTTTTGTTTTGTTTATGGTTTCCTTCCCGGTGCAAAAGGTTTTTATTTTGTTGCGTTCATATTAGTTTATTTTTGCTTTTGTTTACCCTGACTGGAGAGACATATTTATAAATATGTTGCTGATGGAGATGTCTAAGAGATTCCTGAATATATTTTTTAGGAGTTTTATGTTTTCAGGGCTCACATTTAGATCTTTAAATCATTTTGAATTTATTTTTATGTATGGTGTAAAGAGTGGTCACTCTTTGGGATGTGGTTATACAATTTTCCTAAAACCACTGTTGAAAAAGCTGTCTTTTCCTTTTGTGCATTCTTGTTTCCTTTACATTAATTGACCATATACATGTGGGTTTATTTCTAGAGTTTCAATTTCAATTTCATCCCCTTGATTTTTTTTTTTAAGAGGGAGAGAGAGAGTGTGAGAGAAGTAGAGACTGGTACAAGGATAGAGAGAGATAATATTAAGTAGGCTTCATGCTCAGCGTGGAGACTGACGCAGGGCTGGATTCCACAAACCTGGGATCATGACCTGAGCCAAAATCAAGAGTCAGACTCTCAACTGACTGAACCACCCAGGTGCCACTCTATTCCATTGATCTTGTGTCTATTTTTGTGCCATTAACATACTGTTCTGATCGTTAAAGCTTTATAATATAGGTTAAATTATGGAATTAGGATACTCCAGCTTTGTTTTTCTATTTTCAAGATTATTTTGGCTGTTCAGGGTCTTTTATAGTTCCACACAAATTTTAGGATTATTATTCCAGTTCTGTGAAAAATGCTATTGGTATTTTATTAGGGATTGAATTAAATCTCTACACTGTTATGTATTGTATGGACATTTTAACAGTATTTGTTCTTCAAAAAAAAAGAAATATCTTTCAATTTGTTTGCGTCATCTTCACTTCCTTTCATCAATGCTTTATAGTTTTCAGGGTACAGGTCTTTAGCCTTTTTGGTTATTTATGCCAGATATTTTATTATCTTTGGTGCAATTGTAAATGTGATTTTTTTCATAATTCTTTTTCTGCTGCCTCTTTATTACTTTATGGAAATATGGTGGATTTCTGTGCACTGATTTTGTATCCTGTGATCTTACCTAATTCACTGACGAATTCTAGTAGATTTTTGGTGGAGTATTTAGGTGTTTTTATATGTAGTATCATTTCATCAATACATAGTGAATGCTTTACTTCCTCCTTACCAATTTGGATGCTTTTTATTCATTTTTCATGTCTGATTGTTTCAGCTAAGACTTCCAGCATATGTTGAATAAGACGGTGGGAATGGAAATTCTTCCCTTGTTTCTGACCTTCAGGAAAAAGTAGTCTGTTTTTTAAAATTGAATATGATGTCAGCTGTGGGTTTTTCATACATTGTCTTTATTATTTTGAAGTACATTCCTTCTAAACTTAACCTTGATAAGGGTTTTTATCATAATTAAAATTATATTTTTTAAAAATATTTTATTTTATTGATGTGATATATCCTGTTGATTGATTTGCTTTGAATGATTTTCAAGTATTGAACCACACTTGCATGTGTGAAAAAATCCCATTTGATCATGGTGAATGATTTTTGTAACTTATTGTTGGATTTGGATTGCTAATATTTTGCTGAAACTTTTTGCGTCTGTGTTCATTAGTGATATTGACCAATAGCTCTCATTTTTTTTTGTAGTGTCTATATCTGGTTTTGGTATTAGGGTAATACTGGATTCATGGAATAAATTTTGAAGTTTTCTGACTCTTCTATTATTAGAATAATTTAAGAAGAACATGTATTAACCCTTCTTTAAATGATTTCTAGATTTCATCTGTGAATCTGTCTAATCCTGGACTTTTGTTTGTTTTGAGTTTTTTTATTACTGATTTAATTTCATTGCTTATAGTAGATTTCTTCAGATATTCTATTTCTTCCTGATTCAGGCTTGGAAAATTATGCTTCTAGGAATTTATACATTTCATCTAAGTTGTCCAATTTGTTGTCATATAATTTTTAATAATATTTTCTTATAATCCTCTGTATTTCTGACATGTCAGTTGCCATTTCTCCTCTTTCATTTCTGATTTTTATTTATGTGAGTTTTTCTCCTCATGAGTCTGAGTAGCGGTTTATCAATTTTGTGGATCTTTTCAAAACACCAGTTCCTTGTTTCACTAATTTGTTCTATTCGTTTTACAGTTTATTTGTTTATTTTTTTATATTTTAAGAGAGAGACAGAAAGAGAGAATGGGAGGGACAGAGAAAGAGAATCTCAAGCAGGCTTTATACTATCAGTGTGGAGCCCGAAATGGGGCACAAACCCACTAACCATGAGATTACGGCAGTAGGTGAAACCATGAGTCAGATGCTAAACCGACTGAGCCACCCAGGTGCCACTTGTTTTGTAAGTTCTATTTTATTCATTTCTTCTGTAATCTTTATTACTTCCTTCTTTCTACTATTTGGGGATTTTGTGTTTTTCTTTTTTTCAGCTTCTTTAGGTGTAACATAAGGTTGTTTGTTTGAAAAATTTCTTACTATCAACTTAACTCTTTGAAATGCTTATGCTGTATCCTAGTTTTTAGACCATTTTGTATTTATTTGTACTTCTCTCCATGTATTTTTTTAATTTCCTCTTTGATTTCTTGGTTGATCCATTCATTGTGTAGTAGCATGTTATTTAATCTCCATGTACTTGTGACCCTTCCAGGTTTTTCTTGTGATTGACTTCTAGTTTTATAGCATTCTGTTAAGGACAGATGCATTGTATGAGTTTGATCTTTTAAGTTTATTAAGACTTGTTTTGTGGCCTAATATGAGGTCTGTTCTGAAGAATGCTCGATGTGCACTTGAAAAGAATGTGTATTCTGCTCTTTAGTGATAGAATATTCTGAACATATCAGTTAAATCCATTTGGTCTCATGTATCATTCAATGCCACAATTTTCTTTTTGGCTTTCTATTTGAATGATCTGTCTATTGATTTAAGTGGTTATTAAAGTACCCTACTATTATTATATTTTTACTGATTAGGTCTTTTATGTTTGTTATTAATAGTTATTAATAGAAGTGTATTTGGGTGCTTTCACGTTGGGTGCACAAATATTTATAATATTTATGTCTCTTTGTTGGATTTTTTTCTTTATGATTTTATGTTGTCCTTTTTTGTCTTTTATTATAGTCTTTCTTATAAAGTCTATTTTATCAGATGTAAGTATGGCTACACCAGCTTTCTTGTCGCATCCATTTGCATTATACATGCTTTTCCATCACTTCATTTTCAATCTGCATGTGTCTTTAGGTATTAATTGGGTCTTATAGAAAGCATATAGATGAGTCTTGCTTTTTCTTAATCCATTCTGTCACTCTATGTCTGTTGACTGGAGCATTAGTCAATTTATATTAAAGTTATTAATGAAACCAGGAGCATGTTCTTCGAAAAAAAAAAATTCACACATATGTTCAGATTAAGTAACATGTTCCTAAAGAACCAGCAGATCAAGAGAAAATCAAAAGACAAATGAAAAATATCTTGAAACAAAAATGGACACACCATATACTGAAATGTAACTGTGTGTGTATGTATATGCTATATATATGCTTATATAGCAGAAATTACTCAGCCATAAGAACAAATGAGATTTTGCCATTTACCAACATGGATGGACCTAAGGTATAAAATGATAAGTGAAATAAGTCATACAGAGAAAGACAAATACAATATGGTTTGACTCATATGTGGAATTTAAGACACAAGAAGGAAGGAAGGAAGGAAGGAAGGAAGGAAGGAAGGAAGGAAGGAAGGAAGAAAGAAAGAAAGAAAGAAAGAAAGAAAGAAAGAAAGAAAGAAAGAAAGAAAGAAAGAAAGAAAGAAAGAAAGAAAGAATTTTTAAAAAGAGAGAGACCATAAACAGAAAACAAAACAGTGGTTGTCAGAGGGGACATGGGTGCAGCAATTGGAAAAATAAAGAGGATTTACAGTTTCAATTCAATCCTTGTACTTTAACTAACTGAAATTTAAATTAAAAATAAAAATATCGTATACATAAGATTGTCTCAGGGACTACCAGTAGGCTTTCACCAATAGGAGCATGCTCGATTTCACCCCCATCCTTTATGTCCTTCAGAGACAATTCTCAAAAGAGAGGAAAGTCATGACTCTCAAAGAAATATAAAATGATAACGTGTTAAGAATTTTATTTAACTGATTACTAATGAAGTACCCAAGCAGATGATATTACTAGTTAAAGGGAAAATCCCAAGGAAGAGACAATTATAGTCAAAGAATAATGAAATGCATATTAAAATGGAGAAAAAGTGCTGTATTCTAAGACGATGGTGGGAAGTCAATCGAACCTCCACAGACAGATGTTATCTATATGTCTCCTATGGACTGAATGCTTGTTTCTTCCACAAACTTCATAGATGAAGTACAAGCTCAAAGTTCTGGTATTAGTAGGTGGATGTTTGGTCAGTGCCTTATTCATGAGGGCAGAGCCATCATGAGCAGATTAGTGCCATTTAAGAGACTACAGAGAGCTAGCTTACCTTTCTTCTATTTGAGGTGACAGGAAGAAATGTTCACCTCTGATGTGAGCTCTCATCAAACACTGAATCTACAGGTGCCTTTATCTGGGTCTTTCTATCATCCAGAATGATGAGTAATAAATTTGTGTTCATAAGTTACCCAGTCTGTTATATTTTGTTACAGCCCAAATAGATGAAAAACTATGTCCAATAAAAGATTTATTCTGCATTGCTACTAATTATTAAAACTCAGCAAGCTTTTAAATATATTCGTGGTAATGAGGTCTTGATTGCATGAATACATGGCATAGTTTTCAGTTATAGACACCCAGTAAACAGTCTGTTAATTCCAAATTTACTTTCACAAAAAAAGGAGGAGGAAAAATGATATTTTTAGACACATGGTTTTCTCTTCTTCAAAGAGGAAGGCTTGAGCAGCTGAATGAAATCTTAGCTCTCCACCAGCTACCCCTGCCACTCAATGCTCCAAGCATAAAGAGCATTGCATCATTACAAATGTACATTTGGCTCATTCACCAAGTCTAGAGAGAAAAAAGTTTTCTGATGTCAGAGGCTATGAATGATTTCACTTACACAGTTGAAAATGCTGAGTCTAGCAAAGAGTTCCCTTGAGTCCCTGGCATAGGAACACTCCACAGACCTGTCCTCCCTCAGAAATGCAGGCACTGGGTGCACCCGAAGTCACTACACTAAGCAAGAGGCTGAAGAGTCCCTGTCTTGCTGGGGTAAAGTGTGAAAGACAACAGGAAGGATGACAGCCCCTCCATCAAGAAGATTTGACTGATAGTTGAGGGCCCACATTAAAAGAACAAGAAACTGAAACCATCATTTCTCCACACAATAAGCAGTTACAGGAAAAGTAACATAAACATGTATTTTTTAAATTTTTTAATGTTTGTCTATTTTTGAGAGAGAAAGAGAAAGATATAATGTGAGGGAGGAAGGGACAGAGAGAGATGAGAACACAGAATCCAAAACAGGCTCCAGGCTCTAGGTTGTCAACACAGAACCGGATGTGGGGCTCAAACCCACAAGTTGTGAGGTCCTGACCTGAGCCAAAGTCAGACACTTAACTGACTGAGTCACCCAGGGGGCCCAAAAGTGTTTTGACTTCACACGAATCAAGAAGGGATAAGAGGGCAGAAATACCAGGGACCATGACAGTCAGGTCTCTGATAACCCCTGTGAGGTCATCTAGACACGACTCCTTTGGGAACACTGGGTACAGGGAGGAAAGTGGTGAGCAAGTTTCCAAAGCTTCCAGTGAATGAGAAGCATTTTCCATCAAAAAGGAAAAGGACTCTAACCTTTCTCTGTGTTTCTGCTTCTTTCATTTTTAGGAGCCCAGTTGTGGCAGTCACATGTTCACATTTGGGTATGGATGCTGCTCGCCATTGATGAGGTCACATCTCATCAATAACTTAACTTACCAAAAGGGGCTCTGGAGAAATCTGACAAGACAGCAGGTGGTATAGCTGAGAGAGAAGAAGGAGGGAGCCTGGATTCTAAGATTCATATGGAAGATCAAGAGGAAAATGCCAAAGTTCTTTAGAGGAAGAAGAATACAGGAGGATTTACTGTATCAGATAAGCTTTATTTAAATGTTATAGTATCTAAGAGAGTTGTCTACTGGCACAGGGCTAGACCAACTGACCCACAGAAAGGAACACAGAGCCCTGTATAGGATTGAACATGTATGGAATTCTGTTGCATGGGAGAAGTGCAGGGAATGTCTGTGGGTATAGAAGAAACTTTTTAGTAAGTGGAGCTAACAAACTAATTCTCTATGTGGACAGAGGTTACTGAATATCTACTCCAGATGGATTTAAGACCTAAATTTCAAATGGAAACTATAGAAGAACATATAACGGTTCTTAGAGAAAGATTACTCAAATGATATGATGCTTATATAAAGATACACAGATGATAGCTGTATAAAACAGACTGAAACATGTAACAATTTTGACTACACTGAAATGAAAAGCTTCTCTTCATGAGAACAAATGTAAAAACAAAGTTTTAAAATCTCCACAAATCTGGAGAAGATATTTGCACAAATTTAGTCAACTAAGGATCAAGGAAAGAAAGTATTTTAAAAATTCCAGAAGTCAATAAGAAAAAGTAAAATAATCCAGCACGGAGGTGGGCAAAAGACATGAACAGAACATTCTTGGAGAAAGAAACACATATGAGAAAAAATAGAGAAAGTATCAAAGATTAATGAGTAATGAGACAAAGGCACATCTGTGCATTTCAAGAGGACATTGTACAGTAATTAAATGGAATAATTTTAAAGTCAGACAAATCCAGGTCCTGTTGAGAATGTAGATTGTTAGAATCACTGAAAGGTAACAGCTAGTAATGGAAATGAATACAATCACTTTAAAGAAGCAATGTGGCTCAATCTTATAAAATTGCCCATTTGTGTGTCTCAAGGTTTCCGCTTCTAATATTATGCTGAAAATTCACCTTGCACAGATGTATGAACCTGTGGTCCTACAGCAGTCTTAAAATTGTGAAAGAAGAGATGATAGGCATTGGCAAAGAATGGATAAATAACTTGACCAATATAGTGCTGAAAGGAATAAACCATAGTTATACAGAGAGGAATTAATCTCTTAATAAATATAGTGTTGAGATTAAATCTTAAGAATCATTAGAAAACCCTTGAAATAAAGCTTCAGAAAAACTAAACCATACATTGTTTAGGCATGCATATGTATGTGGTAACGCAAATAAAATAAATGAATCATAAACACATACTTCATAAAATTGTTACTCAGCGGCTGTGCACAGAACTGGAGTGAATAGGAGGAGAGAGGGAGGTATATGTGTTGTAGCCACCCAAGCCGAGATCAGTTAACAGAGTACAGGAACACAAATGGGCATCACACACTTCTTTATTCAGCACTGGGCATGCTTGGGGAGCACCCAAATCAAGCAGCCCCGAATAGCAGCAGGGGAGAGCTTACATTCTTGAGCTTATTAGGCTTTGCTAGGTTCCCAGGCATCTGTGTGACTAGGACCTGTTTTTTAAGATACAAATATTGTCTATGTGGCTGTCTGCTATAGAGGCAGACAGTGTAGTTATTGTGCTAACCTCTGGCTTCCTGCCTAATTTTGTTGTGCAGTTCTTGAGAAACTTATCTTGCAAGGATGTGGCTAGCTTGCTGTGCACAGTGTTCTAATCTTCTAGTCCTTTATGTACTGGCCAAAGTTTGTAAACAGGGGAGGGGGCTATAACATACGGTGTTAGAGATGTTCTATGTCTTGCAATGATTTCTCACTGTGTAGGTGATCATTGTATTACACAAGAAAGTAAAAGATCCAAAAGAGAAATAACTCAGTTCTTTTCAGATTGTTGTTAGATATATTCTTTTGTGTGTAGTCAGTGATTAATCTCTCTCTCTTGCGATATTTTGGGGACATCAGAGAAATATTCTGTCTGACATAGAGACAATCACTGTGATGATGGAGGAAGAAGGGAGGAAGCAGGGGACAAGAGAGACTGAAATTCTAGGTAGAAACAGCTGCAAGGCTAAGATTCAAGCTCATACATGAACTTGGGCTGTGGATGCAGATGAACACACACAGATAGTCAATTACAGCCCTCAGTAGTAAGGTAAGAAATACCTCTGAGACTCAGGTACCCTGACAGTGATGGGGCTCTTGGTAGTGGATGACAGAAAGGTCCCACTCAGGAAAGCCCCAGGGCTGGGCTGCTCCTCAGTAGAGTGTGAGAATCGCTCTGGGGCTAGTGCCCTGGTTGGTTGACTCTGGTCTGGACTGTCTGCAGCACCCAGTGGTCTGGAGTCTGATGCTTCAGTATGCACGCCTCAGGGTCCAGAGTCGACTTGTTGCTCCGAACTCAACAGTAGGAAATCAGGAAGTATGATTTATAAGGATGTTATTATGTTGTCTCTAGAGGAAAGGGAAATCAATCGTTTCTTATGCCCAGATCTGTGGTCTTGCCTTTGTACACAGAAAAATGACTGGATCGTGAGATTAACATGTGTTTGAGTACACATGTACATGCACTGAAACTGGCCCTCACTAAAAAACTCCTCATTCCCGAGTCTTTTGTTTATTCATTTGTGTAATGTTTTGTAGGTTTAGGGTAGAATTTAAATATCACTAATTTCTTGGAAGATTACCATCACATCCATAAGTTTGCAAGAAACTGGAGAGAGGGAGGCGAGAATAATAAACTGGAGTAGAGTCTGGGAGGGTCCCGGGATTAGGAATATTATGAAGAACAAGTTGAACTTTAAATCTACCTGCTGCCCAGCCTCAAACTGACCACATATTAAAAGACCATCACATAGAGACTCACACCCATGAACACAAACATTGTGCAATTCCTGTAAATGACTGAGGACAAAGACAACACATAGGCACTTAGCATATAGTGCCACTGACCACTTGCAGAGAGCTTTGCAGCTGAAACCAAGTTCACAGCTCCTTCTCCACTGCTCAGAGGAGTTGGGGCATGAGGTCCTGAGTTCACATGTCATAGTCCACAGTCACACTTTCTGGGTTTTGCATGCCCTGTGATCACATGACCCATACTCAAGACAAGTGGGAGAGAACAGATGTGGGATAATCACTCTGGTGCTCTTACCAAGTGGAATTGTTCCCTGGCCACCAGCACAACTGCGGCCTCTGCAGGTGAAGCATTTACTCCACACGTTAGAGGTCTGCAGGCCTCTCCTAGGCTCCTTCTCCCACATGGAGCAGGAATCCATGGTAGAATATGGAGCCCATGAAAGGCATATAAAAATTGTAGATTGCACTGGGGCCAAACTGATCAATGCTAGAACTCAGGCCCTCATTTGGTGGGGGAAAGTACATTGACACCAGCTAGAGTGAGGAAGTGAACTCCATGTTGTTTGGAGCATCTTCACTGTGATCTCAGTGGGTGGAAGCAGGTGATCCTCTGACATGTGTAGCTTGGGTAACCTCAGGGAAGAATTTTGAGGACAGTGAGTGTGTTCATCTGAGGAGCGAATTTCCTGAGGCTGCATGTGGACTTCTTACTGCCCTGGGTGCTGACATCAGAGAAATGGCTCAGGTAGAAGGCAGCAGGGCATGGCCACACTCCCAGTCTTCTGGGCCTCTGAAGAGATACCATGGTGGACTCCCAATGAGGGGCTCAGACAGACTCTGCAGTGCCCTGCCTCTCTAGACTGGAAGTGAACCCACTGCATCCCCTTCCTGAGACTGGAGTCATTTCCAGGAATAGATACTGAAATTGGCCCTCGCTGAGTTGAGCACATGGCTGGAGGGCAAATGACACACAATGAGGTCGAGGGGAGAGAAATAGAGATGTGGACTTGGGGTTCTGTCTTATTGGGGCTAAAGATAGAATGTCTATAGATTTGGGGGTTCACTCTAGTGATGCATTTAAAACATAAGAGTGGTAATTAAACACAGGAAGGCAAAAGCAAAATGACTCAGGTGGTCAGTTATCCAGCACATCAAGGCTTTCTAAGAAAAGAATATCATGAGTGGAGTGACCAGGTTCTTTATCCAGTTGTGTAGTTGTTAATATGTTTATTTGAGTGGATGTCTTGGAAAGGATGTCTTGGCATCAGTGTCAGGTATGCACTTTATAAGCAAGCAAGCTAATTGTCAGACACTTATTCTACATCTTATTAGGAGACAGGGTAATTTCAGTGACCTAATAGAGAAGTCAGGGTGATATGGGTGCATGTGGAGGTGATGATGGGAGTTAAACAAACCACAGCAAGGATTCAAGACTCCTTCCCAGTTCCTGTCCTTATTGGCTGGCTAGTCTCATGGGACTATTTATAAGAATATTGAACCTTGCCCAACCCATACTAGGGACAAGATTAGATGTCAACAGAATCCATAGCATAGTCAGAGACAAAATAAACTCCTTTACATGCCAAGTCAGTGAGACTACAACTCACCCAGGAGAGTGTTGCCCTGCAGCCAGGATTATACCTGAGGTCTCTGGGAACTTCCATGTCCCCCACAAACAGGAACCCAGGTTTTTTGGGGGGAAGGGACAAGACAGATGTTGTCTCTTGTCTCATTCTCTTCATGGGAAAGGTGAGTCCAGGTTTTGGAGATGGTTGCAACTAGAGAAGTTAGGGGAGCAGTGATGCAAGCAGGACCCACCCCAGGATAACCAAGCTTGGGTGCCCTAAGGAGAAGAGCATGAAGCTCCACCATGAGGCCTACAGATGGGTGTAAACCTTATACGACAGAGGGAATAGAGAGTCTTCTGGGACAGAATCATAACAGGTTGGTGTGGCTATGGGTCTCCAGCAGCTTCTTGGGTTGGTCTGGCAGACAAACCATGATGGAACAAAAGGACCTCAAGGGGCTGTCAGGGAAATCACTCGGTCATAGAGCTGGTCATGATTTTAATAATCTTGCATTTATGCATATGGTAGTAGTAGATTTTTAAAGGAAATAACCAAGTAGGCGCTTATAACTTATGGGATTGTGAAAGCCCACCAGCCAAAACTCTTGTGTGCCACACACAAGAGGAGAGTCTACTAGATAATCTCAGCCAATTCTTTTCCCTTATCCTGCATTATAAAATGCCTACAATTTCACTACCAGGTTCAGCCTACAAAAGAAATCTACATTTACAGAGCAGCTTAAATATTTATAATAACCATAGTGACAATGATAAACAGCTATATACAAACATAAGTGCTGATTTAAAATCAGTAAGATATTATTTGGAAAGTTTGTTGTTACTTAGATGTTCAAATTGAAGAGACATAGGCATTCCTTAGGCATGCGTTTTGTGTTGAAAGATATCAGACTTTTTGGTGAAGAAATGTTTTGAAAGGAAAGAAATATACTTTTCAAATTTAATAAAAATAAAGTATTCTTTTTTCAAGTTTTTTATATAAATTCCAGTTAGTTAACATATAGTGTAATGTTAGTTTGAGGTGTACAATTTAGTGATTCAACGTTTATATACAACACCCAGTACTCATGACCAGTGCACTTTTTAGTCCCCATCATCTATTTAACTCATCCCCCCACGCAGCTCCCTTCTGATAACCATCGGTTTGTGGCTAAAATGAACAACACATACACACACACACGCACAGACACACACACACACACACACACACACACACACTTGTTGGTGAGCATGTGGAGAAAGGGGAACCTTCCAGCACTGTTGCTGAGAATGAAAACTGGTCCAGTCACTCTGGAAAACAGTATGGACATTTCTCAAAAAGTTAAAAACTACCCTGTGATTCAGCAATTGCAATACTAGGTATTTTTCCCAAAAATAAATTATTCTTCACTCTAAAGACAAATGCAGTGAGAGCGTGTAAGTCCTAAGGAGTGAAGGATATGGAGAATGAATATGATCTCACCCATGCCCTGTAAGCATCCCCCATGAAGGATGGGGGTGGAGGAGGGACGTGCAGCTTGTTGGCTCCTGATTGAATGATCCTCATGATGCTTTATACCTCAACTCCACACTCATTTATAACCTGCTTTGGCACTGACCACTGGCACCACAACTGCAGAGCACTCCTCAACAGTCTCTCTGACCCTCAAGAGTACATATATTCTTGAATGAGGATGTTGCTCACTCTGTAATGTAAACATCTTTGTTATAAGCTTTGGTGTAGATCTGATAGCCTAGGCTTGATGATTCCTCTGCTGCCCTGTGCACCCAACTCTTCTAACTCCTCTACTCATCCCTCTTCTTCACACTCTACTCTGGTCACCAGTGTGATGTAGCCAGCCCTCTTCCTTCATACCTCATTACCTACATTCTTCACTCAGCTGTACAGTATGATATGGGCTAGAGTTTTTATATGAGTTTGATGCCATGAACATTGAAAACGAGTTGGGAAAAAGGTAATTGCTGGAGGTGATCTCTGTGGTCAGGGGGACCCTGGAGACAGCGTCTTATATCCCTGTGAACATTGAAGTGACTGAGGACTCCAGCAATGCCGTGTCCTCTTTCTTCAATGGGATTTCCCACAATTTCATTGCAGTAAACTGAACATGAAGAGGAGGCCTCAGCTCCCACTGGAGTGGTAAATACTCCCCTGACTCCCACTTAAAACACTTCCTCCCATTGTCTAAACATGGTTCTATGTAACCTGACAGGTACAGGGGCTGCCATCCAAAGCCTGGAGAACTCTATGAAGGAAATGCAGTTTAGCCAGTATGACCTCTTCACCATCACTACATCCAAGCAGTTCAGCGCAAATCCTGTGAAGCTTGCCAAAACCACCCAGAGACCAGGCAAAAGATTCTTCATTATATGGACCAAGCTATACAACGCAGACCTCAGCATAAATGCCATCTCAGAAGAATGACTCCCACAAAATAAGCAGAAGAATATATGGGAAATACTCCAGAAGCAGTGAGTGTGTGAACTCATCATGTTCTGGGTCTCTAGGCTTGGACCCGTATTGCATGACTTCTTTGAGCATAGGAGCAACTTGCATAAGGACCTCTCCAACATCAGGTACTATGGTATCCTGGAAAACCTGTCCCACACCTGTAAGAAGATAATTAATGACAAGACAACATCTCTGCAGAAAATAATAACCTTACATTGTTTTCAGGATACCCTTGGCCTCCAGGATCAAAATGATAAGGAGTATTGTCTGACTGCCTATTGTTTACTCTTTGGAATGGGTGATGAATTTCTCTAGCAGGTGGTATAGAGTATGAGGTTATCTGTGGAGAAGTACAGAGACCATCAGAAGTCCCTGGATCTGTAAATTCTCTGTAAAATGAACTGAAGACTGATTTTCATGACTTCTTAGTTATGAACAATCCTCATCCTTCCAAGCTATATCCAATTCTTGGGTAAACATGCCATTCTCTGCTTCAGGGGGATGAAGCAAAGATGTTTCCTTGAGCTAGAAACACAAACGAAAGATAATCCTTTCCTCTGATGAAAAGTGGCTTGGAAATAGTCCAGTAGGCTTGTTCTCAAGTGGAAGTTAGGCTGTTTTGGGGTCCTCTTTCAATAGGATATCTTTTTTTCTCCAGTAGAAAGGAAGAATTTTAAACTAATATTTTCTCAGGGAGGCAAACCGTGAGAGATTCTTGAATGCTGAGAACAAACTGAGGGCTGATGGGGGTGGGGGAGAGGGGAAGGGAGGTGATGGGCATGGAGGAGGGCACTTACTGGGATGAGCACTGGGTGTTATATGGAAACCAACTTGACACTAAACTATTTAAGAAAAAAATAAAACTAAACTAATTAATTATTTAAAAAATAAATAAGCTAACATTTTCTTCAACTCCCAGGAGTGATAGTTCTTTGAAAGCAACTTTTTAAAATAGTTTATTGTTGGGGCGCCTGGGTGGCTTAGTCAGTTAAGCGTCCGACTTTCGCTTAGGTCATGATCTCGCGGTTCGTGGGTTCGAGCCCCGCGTCCGGCTCTGTGCTGACTGCCAGCTCAGAGCCTGGAGCCTGTTACGGTCTGTGACTCCCTCTCTCTCTGACCCTACCCTGCTCACGCTGTCTCTCTCTCTCTCTCTCTCTTTCTCTCTCTCTCTCTCTCCTAGAAATAAATAAAAACCATTAAAAATAAAAAAAAATAAAATAAAATAGTTTATTGTCAGGTTGCTCATCCCCACAAGTGCGCTCCTCCATGCCCATCACCCTTCTTTCCCTCTCCTGCATATCCATCAGTCCTCAGTTTGTTCTCAACATTCAAGAGTCTCTCATGGTTTGTCTCCTATCTTTCTAGTCCAACACTTTTACCCCTTTTACCCTCTTATTTAATTTTCATTTATTATTTTAATTTAAATTTTAGTAAGTTAACATCCAGTACAATATTGGTTTCAGGACTAGAATTCAGTGATTCATCACTTACATACAACGTAGAGCTCATCACAACAAGTGCCGTCCTTAATATCCATCACCCATCTAGCCCATTCCCCACCCACCTCCCTCCATGAACCCTGTTTGTTCTCTATCATTAAGAGTCTCTTGTGATTTCTTTTCCTCTCTTCTCTTTTACCCTCCCTTTCCCAGATGTTCATCCATTTTGTTTCTTAAATTCCACATATTACAAAATCAGATGGTATTTGTCTTTCTCAGTTTGACTTATTTCGCTTAGCACAATACATTCTAGCTCCATCCACGTTCTTCTAGCCCCAATCCTAGCCCCTAATGAACTGTTCCTTTGAAGAACAAATATTTGTGAAAGTCATTACTTATTTTTCTGGGTTCAGAGTATAAAATTTTTGTTTTGGGTTGAAAATTGTCATATATGTCTGGATCAGTTTCTTTCTCCCTCTTGCGTTAAAGCTGATTCCTACTCACTAAAACCCTTATACTCCTTCTTTTCATTAGGCCTACAGAGATACACCTGCTGCAAAGGGGCATGTCACAATTTTGAGGAAGATAGTATGGTTCTAACTTTTTTGTTGTTGTTCTATTGAATATTGGGACAGGACTCCCAAGGAGTCCTCCCTGTCTCAAAGATACTTATCCCTGACAGCAGTCTTTGCAGGTGCAGGAAACAGTATCTTAAAAGGTTATGTAGGACTGTATTAGTCAGAATCCTGGCAAGAATGAGATGGTATCCTGGAATCTCAATCTGGGTTAATTGAGGAGAATAAAAAAGGAGTGTTTTCAAAGGTATGGGTAGGCTAGAGGGAGACTTCAAGAGAAAGTGTTGATCTCAGAGCAAGTAACAATAGGGAAGTGACTCTCCCATAGGCCTGAAAGAGCAGATAGAAAAGCAGGTTATTGGCCCCTGATGATGGGATCTGTACACATGGACTGCCAGATAGGTGGGGCCACAAGAGAGGGAAGTAACCTAGCAGACCAGATCAAACACTGCTCTCACTCTTCTCCCTTTCAGTCTCCTGCCAGTGTTATCCATTAGCCAAATTGCAACAACATCTAGAGGGCAAGAGACTCCACAGAAAGAGTCCATGCAGGTCTGGCAGTTAGGATGCTAAACGAGGTGCAGAAGAAGAGAGAGTGGATCTGGAGAGGAAAGAGATAGTCATCACTGGAATATTTTTTGAAAATAACAGCCAAGCAATTGTGTGGCTTTGCCTTTAGTACAGAAAATAATAGCAAAAGACTGATCCAAATGAAAATTATGGACAGTTATTACATAAGCACAAAGCAATGCACATCACCCAAGTTGTTCCTTTCATTCAATTTACAGACATATGCTTGAATTAGGTATGGGTATCCTATTGCTCAGAGCTAAACAACTCATCACCCTCCATATACGCTCAGCTCCTAAATCTGCTGCTTCTTCACCACCCCCTCCCTCAGATAATTCATTGATCAAGGGTCTAAGACCAAGACCTAGATTTATCCCTCTGTCTCATTTTTACCATACCAAAAAATATCCAAGCCCTGTTAGTTCAGCGTATTTTGTGTATCACACTTATGTCCATCCCCCGCTCAACATTTCTCACCTGGACTGTTCCTTGCCATATTACATCCTTACATCCCATCCCCCATACCACCTACACACTGGATTAGATAATCCTCATCAGAGAAGGATGAACAAACATTCTGGTAGGGCTGGATGGTCCCAGTTTTCTCTTTTCATGGTGTCCTCCTTTGGATGATAAATTCTGTGGTCACCTTATAAGCTTCAGTCCCCTATGTAATGCTCCCTAGATGGCACAGTCCCTTTAGCTTTATTGATTATTCAAGAATCAGTTAGTGGGCCCCTCCTCTCATTTTCTACAACTACTGAGCTTGCATTCTTTGTTCCAGCAGCAGGTCTACTTACACTTTCCCAGATGTACCTAGATGCTTCATTCTTTTTGTCTTTGTTCATGATCTCCTTTTGACATGGGAGATTTTTCCCTCTTCCACTTGTGCAGCTCATTCCAAGTCACCCTTCAAATCTCACTTAGACCTCATTTTCTCCATGAAAGAATTTCATGGCAGCCCAGACTGGGCCAGGGAGCTCCTAGTTGTACCCCAGCATCAGAACAACCCTTTGTGTGACATGATAGTTTGTGATACTAACCAAAAGAGAAGTTCTGAGCATCTGACTAATCTTTTGAGAGCATACACAAGGGTGACTCCCTGAGGAGAGGCTGATGCCTTTCTGCAACCTCCTTCCAAGTCCAGCTTGAAGGGAAAATAATAAGATTCCCCATACAGTCTTAGGAATTTGGGAGTTTGCCACAGCATGAAAGGAAGACAGAGTGCAACATGGAAGAATGCCTAGGATGGTCTTGTTTCTCAAGTTTCTAAAGTACTTTGGGATGACAGTCCAACTGTCAATGTGCCCACCAGGGAAATACAGAAGTACCTGAGATAGTGTCTTTCATTCTGAAATGAAGGGTGGTGGGTTGTATCCTGTGTGGTCTGTGGCCAGAATCTGACACAAGAAAGGACATCTCTTTTTAAAATTTTTAATGTTTATTTATTTTTGAAAGAGAGAAAGAGCATGAGTGGGGGAGGAACAGAGAGAGATGGAGACACAAAATCTGAAGCAGGCTCCAGGCTGTGAGCTGTCAGCACAGAGCCTGATGCAGGGCTTGAACCCACAAACAGCAAGATCATGACCTGAGCTGAAATCAGATGCTTAACCCACTGAGCCACCCAGGTGCCCCTCAAGAATCAACATCTTGGCAGATGAAGGCATGGACAGATAACAACACCTGGCCTGGCCTGGCCAACATTATGACATTACACAAAATCTGAAAATTTAGACCCAATCCTGAGGGTTAGGAAAGGGGAAACCCTGAGTGTGTTAAGATTACCCAGAATTCCTTTATGGGATGTGGACTCAGAATAGAAATTAAAGTCAGTAATGAAAAAAATAGTAATTCAACCTGCTTCACACATGTGATAAGACAGTCTCAGATTTGTAACTTTTTTTTTTCATATGTATATCCCAGGACCTATGATAACACAGGGATATCAAAAAGCGCTCAGCACAAGTTTCTTGAACTGCCCTCCCCACATTCCACCAGAAGATGAGTATTCAAGTTTGGAGAAGAGAATAGGGAACACTTTACCACCACTTCCCCAGAGTGGAGGAAGGAAATGGATTTTGGGGTAAGCAGCCGTGGAGATCTGCACACTTAAGCCAGGGATGTGGAGCAATGGGAGCATATAGGTTTTTTAGGTGAGATGGGAATGACCATGCGCATCTTATGATATTTTGTGGGAAAAAAAATCTGAACAAGATCAGTGTTCCCGCAGATGGAATAAATAGTTACTTTGTATAGAATGAATAATCCATAATTTTAAAAATGCTTTAATCCAATCACATTAAATATAAAGACTGAAAGCATAAAATAAAATATTTATTTTAAGAGAACATTGTGGGGAATAAAATTTTACTGACACAACATTTTTGAGAATTTAAAGTGCTGTCCTATGTTATATCTCAAAGAAATAAGAGAAGTTAAGCTAAGTAGTTTTTATATTCACTGAGTATGAGGGTATAATGGATACAAGTCATTCAGCCCAGGTTCTTCTTGTGTCAGAATAGTATGCATGCTCAATTTGTATTAAGTTCATATGTGGAATTTAAGAAACAAAACAGATAATCATAGGGGAAGGTAAAGAAAAATAAAATCAGATAAAAACAGAGAGGGAGGGAAACCATAGTAGGCTCTTAACCTTGGAGGACAAACTAAGGGAAGGTGGGGAAGTGATGGTCTAAATGGGTGATGGGCATTAAGGAGGGCACATGTGATGAACACTGGATGTTACATGTAAGTGATGAGTAAGTAAATTTTTTACCTGAAGTAAAAACATTTAAGCTAAGTATAATTCTGATTAAATATGAACCAAGGGCCATCTGTTTGTCTTTTATTATTATTATTAACTACTACTACTACTACTACTATATAGTAAACATACACTGTTAAAGTAGTTTCAGGTGTACAGTATAGTGCTTCAACACCTCTATACATCAGCCAGTGCTGATCAAAACTGCTCTCCTTAATCCTCATCACCTATTTCATGCATCCTTCATCAACTTCCTTTCTAGAAGCCATCTGTTTGTTCTCTGTAATTAACAGTCTATTTCTTGGTTCATCTCTCTCTGTTCCTTTTTTTTTCCTTTGGTCATTTATTTTGTTTTTTAAGTCCCACACAGGAGTGAAACCATATGGTATTTGGCTTTCTAGGAATTACTTATTTAGGTTAGCATTATAATCGCAAGTTCTATCCATATGGTTGCAAATGGCAAGATTTAATTCTGTTTCTGACTAAATAATATTCCATTTTATATATATACTACATCATTATCCAGTCATCTATCAATGAACACTTGGGATGCTTCCATAATTTCTTACTGTAAATAATGCTTCTATAAACACAGGGATGCATGTGTCCCTTTGAATTAGTGTTTCTGTATTCTTTGGGTAAATATGAATAGTGAGATTTATGGATGATAGTTAGTTCTTTTTCTAAACTTTTTGAGAAACCTCCATACTGTTTTTCATAGTGTCTGCACTAGTTTGCATTCCCACCAACAGTGTAAGAAAGTTTCTTTTTCTACACATCTCCACCAACTCTTATTTTTTCTTGTGTTGGTGATTTTAGCCATTCTGACAGGTATGAGGTAATATCTCGTTGTTGTTTTGATTTACATTTATCTGATGATGAGTGATGTTGAGCATATTTTCATGTGTGTGTTGGCCATCTGTATGTCTTCTTTAAAGAGATTTCTGTTTCTGCCTTCTCCCCACACTGTAATTGGATTGTTTGTTTTTTGGGTGTTGACTTGTATCAGTTCTTTATCTATGTATTTTTTGCCTCCAAATTTATTTAAATTCTAGTTAGTTAACATACAGTGTAGTATTGGTTTCAGGGGTAGAATTTAGTGATTCATGAATAACAACCAATGCTCCCAAAAAGTTCACTCCTTAATGCTCATCACCCATTTAGCCAATCCCCCCACCTGCCTCCCCTCCAGCAGCTCTCAATTTGTTCTCTTTATTTAAGAGTCACTTATCATTTGTCTCCCTCTCTGTTTTTATCTTTTTATATCTTCCCTTATCCTATGTTCATATGTTTCATTTCTAAAATTCCTCATTTGACTGAAATCATATATTTGTATTTCTCTGACTGACTTATTTTGCTTAGTATAAGACACTCTACCTCCATCCATATTGTTGCAAATAACAAGATTTCATTCTTTTTCATGGCTGACTAATATTCCATTGAATATATATACCACTCTTCTTTATCCATTCATCAGTTGTTGGGCATTTGGGCTCTTTCCCTAACTTGGCTATTGTTAACAGCGCTGCTATAAACATTAGGGTGCATGTGCCTCTTCAAATCAGCATTTTTGTATCCTTTGGATAAATACCTATTAGTACAATTGCTGGTTCATAGGGTAGTACTACTTGTAACTTTTTGAGGAAGCCCCATACTGTTTTCCAGAGTGACTGCACAAGTTTGCATTCCCACCCACAGTACAAAAGTGTTCCCCTTTCTCTGCATCCTTGCCAACATGTTGTTTCCTGATTTGTTAATTTTATAGCCGTTCTGACAGGTATGAGGTGGTATCTCATTGTGGTTTTGATTTATAGTTCCCTGATAGTGAGTGATGGTAAGCATCTTTTCATGTCTGTTAGCCATCTGGATATCTTCTTTGGAAAAGTTTCTGTTCATGTCCTCTCCCATTTCTTCACTGGATTATTTGTTTTTGGGTGCTGAGTTTGATAAGTTCTTTAAAGATTTTGGTTACTCTATCTGATATGTCATTTGCCAATATGATCTCCTATTCTATCTGTTGCTTTTTAGTTTTGTTGATTATTTACTTCATTGTGCAGAAGTTTTTATCTTGATGAGGTCCCAATAGTTCACTTTTGCTTTTGTTTCCCTTGCTTCCAGAGACATGTCTAGTAAGAAGTTACTGCAGTCGAGGTCAAAGAGGTTTCCGTCTGTGTTCTCCTCTAGGGTTTTTATGGTTTCCTATTCACATTTAGGTCTTTCATCCTTTTTGAATTTATTTTTGTCTGTGGTGTAAGCAAGTGGTCCAATTTCATTCTTCTGCATGTCACTGTTCAATTTGCCAAACACATTTTGTTGAAGAGAATGTCTTTTTTCTATTGGATATTCTTTCTTGCCTTATCAACAACTGGTTGGCCATATATTTGTTGGTCCATTTTTGGAAATTGTATTAAATTCCATTGATTATGTATTTGTTTTTGTACCAGTACCATAAAGTCTTGATGATTACAGTTTTGTATACAGTTTGAAGTCTGGAGTTGTAATGCTTTCATCTTTGGTTTTCTTTTTCAACATTACTTCAGTGATTAGGGGTCTTTTCTGGTTCCAAGCAAATTTTAGAATTGTTTGTTCTAGCTCTGTGAAGAATGCTGGTGTTACTTTGATAGGGATTGCAGTGAATGTGCAGATTTTTGTGGGGGGTAATGTAGACATTTTAATAATATTTGTTCTTCCAATCCATGAACCTGGAATGTTTTTTCTATTTCTTTATGTCTTCTTCAATTTCTTTCATAAGTGTTCTATAGTTTACAGCATACAGATCTTTTACCTCTTTAGTTAGGTTTATTCCTAGGCATGTTATGACTTTTAGTGAAGTTTTAAATGAGATGTATTCCTTGATTTCTCTTTGTGCTGCTTCATTATTGGTGTATAGAAATGCAACCGATTTCTGTACATTAATTTTGTATCCTACAACTTGCTGATTTCATGTATCAGCTCTAGCAGGTTTTTTCTGGTGGAATCTTTCAGTTTTCCCACGCAGAGTATCATGTCATCTGTGAAGATGAAAATTTAACTTCTTTACCATTTTAGATGCCTTTTATTTATTTTTGTTGTCTGATTGCCGAGGCTAGGATTTTCACTATCGTGTTGAGCAACAGTAGTGAGAGTGGATGTCCCTGTTGTGCTTCTGACCTTAGGGGGGAACCTTTCAGTTTTTCCCCATTGTGAATAATATTAGCAGTGGGTCTTTTATATATGACCTTTATGACACTGAGGTATGTTCTTTCTATCCCTACTTTGTTGACAGTTTTTATCAAGAAAGTATACTGGATGTTGTCAAACGCTTTTTCTGAATCTATTCAGAGGATCATGTGGTTCATTTGTTAAGGTCATTTATTTATTTTGAGAAAGAGGCAGAGAAGCAGAGAGAGGGAGTGACAGAATTCCAAGTGGGCTTTGTGCTGACAACACTGACACAGGGCTCAAAATCACAAACTGTGAGATCATGACCTGAGTCAAGATCAAGAGTCTGGTGCCTAACTGACTAAGTCATCCAGGGTCCCTAAAGATCATATGATTCTTATCCTTCCTTTTATTAATGTAGTATATCACGTTGATTGATTTGTGAATCCCTTCAGCCCAGGAATAAATCCCACTTGATCATCTTGAATAATTCTTTTTTTTTTTTTTTTACAAATAGTTTATTGTCAAATTAGTTTCCACATAACACTCAGTGCTCATCCCCACAAGTGTCCTCCTCCATGCCCCTCCCCCCTCCCCCCCACATCCATCAGTCCTCAGTTTTTGTCAGCATTCAAGAGTCTCTCATGGTTTGCCTCTCTTTGAATAATTCTTTTAATGTACTGTTGAATTCAATTTGCTAATATCTGGTGGAGAATTTTTGGATCCATGTTCACCAGGAATATTGGTCTATAATTCTCTTCTTTTGTGGAGTCTTCATCTGGTTTTGGAATCAAGGTAATAAAGGCTTCAGAGAATGTGTTTGGAGCTTTCTTACCATTTGTATTTTTTGAACAGTTTGAGAAGAATTATAAGTATTAACTCTTCTTTAAGTGTCTGGCAGAATGCCCCTGGGAAACCATCTCACCAGGACATTTGTTTGTTGGGAGATTTTTGATAACTGTTTCAATTTCTTTGCTGGTTATGGGTCTGTTCAAATTCTCTATTTATCTCTGTTTTAGTTTGGTAGTATGTGAGTTTCTAGAAATTTGTCCATTTCTTTCAGATTGTCCAGTTTATTTCCCTATAATGTGTCATAGTAAATTATTATAATTATATTCCTATGTCGTTGGCTGTGATCTATCCTTTTTCATTTGTGATTTTATTTGTTTTGGTGTTCTCTCTTTTCTTTTTATAAATCTAGCTGTGATGTTATCAATTTTGTTTATTGTTTCAAAGAACCAGCTCTTAGTTTCATTGATCTGTTCTACTGTTTGTTTGCTTGTTTCTATATCATTTATTTCTGCTCTGATATTTATTATTTCTCTTCTTCAGCTGGGTCTAGGCTTTACTGGCTGTTTTCTTTCTAGCTCCTTTAAGTATAGGTTTGATTGTGTATTTGAGACCTTTCTTGTTTCTTGAGGTAGACTTGAATTGCAATGTAATTTCCTGTTAGGACTGTCTTTGCTGAATCCCAAAGGGTTTGGGCTTGCTTCCATTTTCATTGATTTCCATGTATTTTCTAATTTCTTCTTTAATTTCCTGGCTATCCCATTCATTCTTTAGTAGAATGTTCTTTAACGTCAATGTATTGGAGGGTTTTCCAATATTTTTTTCTTGTGCTTGACTTCAAGACTCATAGTGATGTGATCTGAGAATATGCAAGGTATATCTTTTTGTACCTGTTGAGGGCTGATTTATGAAGCACTATGTATCTATTTCCGAGAATGTTCCATGTGTACTTGAAAAGAATGTAGATTCTCCTGCTTTAGAATGAAATGATCTGAATATATCTGTTAAGTCTATGTAGACTAGTGTGTAATTAAAAGCCATTGTTTCCTTGTTGACTTTCTGCTTAGATGATCTGCCTATTGCTGTGAGTGAGGTATTTGAATTCTCTACTATTACGGTATTATCAATGAGTTTCTTTAGCTTTGTGATTAATTGATATATATTTGGCTGTTTCCAAGCCAGAGGCATAAATATTTACAATTGTTAGATCTTCATGATGGATAGACCCATTAATTATGATATAATGCCCTTCTTCATATCTTGTTATAGTCCTTGTTTTAAAATATAGTTTGCCCGATATAAATATGGTGACTCTGCCTTTCTTTTGACATCCATTAGCATGACAGGTGGTTCTCCATCCTCTCACTTTCATTTTGTAGGTGTCTTTAGGTCTAAAATGAGTTTCTTTTATGCAGTATATAATTGAAACTTGTAATACTGATACCCTGTGTCTTTTGATTTGAGCATTTACATTCAGAATGATTATTGAAAAATATGAAATTAGTGTCATTGTGTTACCTGTAAAGTTGATGTTTCTGTTGATGTTCTCTAATCTTGTTCAATCTTTGCTGCTTGGGCCTTTTTGTATCTTTTCTCCACTTGGAGAGGACCCCCACCCACCCCCGCCTAGAATTTCTTACAGGGCTGATTTAGTGGTCATGAACTCCTTTAGGTTTTGTTTATCTGGGAAAGTTTTATCTCTCCTTCTATTTGAATGACAGACTTGGTGATAAAGCATTCTTGTCTCACATTTTTCCTACTCAGCACATTGAATATTTCCTGGCACTTCCTTCTGGCCCGCCAAGTTTCAATGGACAGGTCTACTGTGAACCTGATCTGTCTATCTTTGTAGGTTAAAGGTCTTTTTCCCTAGCTGCTTTAAGAATTCTGTTTTTCTTTGTTTTGCAAGTTTCACTTGGATACTTCAAGGTACTGATCTGTTTTTGTTGATTTTTGTGGAGTTCTGTATGTCTCTTGGACTTGGATGCCTGTTTTTTTCTCCAGATTAGGGAAATTCCCAGCTATAATATGTTCAAAAAACCCTTCTGCCCCTTTTCCATGCTCTTCTTTTTCTGAGACTCTTATAATATAGATAGCTTCATTTTATATTATTAAATCTAAGTCTCCTCTCATGATCTAAAAGTTTTCCTTCCCTTTTCTTTTGAGCTTCATTATGTTCCATAAATTTTATCTTGTATATCATTTATTCTCTTCTCTGCTTCTTCGAGCCTTGTTGTACTGTATTCAGTCAGTTATAGTATTGTTTTTTTTAAATTTTAGTATACCTAGTTCTTAGGACTTTGATCTCTGCAGTAAGAGTTCCTCTGGTATCTCTTGTGTTTTTTCAATCCCAGGTAGTAGTCCTACTACTGCTATTCTAAGTTATTGTTCAGATATATTGCTTTTATATGTTTTGTGCAAGTCCCTGGCAGTGATTTCTTCCTGACCTTTCTTTTGGGGAGAATCATTTTGTCTTCTCATTTTAGCTAAGTTTCTGTCTTTTGTATCTTTTAAAATCTTGTTATGTTTCCTACACTTGAGAGTAATGTTACATTAAAAGGGTCATATGTTATCCAGGGCCTGGAGCTTTAGGAAGTGCTTCTGGTGTATGTTGTGTGCTCTATGCTGTTGCGTTTGGCCTCTCTTTCCCACTGGTCAGCCTTCTATAGAGCTCCTCCTTGTTTGCAGTGGGGAGTGCTTGAACCTTTAACCAGGTGTACTGGTTTTTGTACTAGTGTTTGTTTGTAAAAATAAGCTTGGGGGTGCCTGGGTGGCTCAGTAGGTTAAGCATCTGACTTCAGCTCAGGTCATGACCTCACGGGTTGTGGGTTCAAGCCCCGTGTCGGGCTCTGTGCTGACACCCAGCTCAGAGCCTGGAGCCTGTTTCAGATTCTGTATCTCCCTCTCTCTGTGACCCTCCCCTGCTCACGCTGTCTCTCTCTCTCTCTCAGAAATAAATTTTAAAAACATTAGAAATTTAAAAAATAAGCCTGTAAAAAGGAAATAAAAAGCCTGATCCTTAAAAAAAAAAAAAAGACAGAAAGAATGGAAACAAATAGAAAACAAATAGAGAATAAAAAATCCATAAGACTGATTTCCAAGAAAAAGAAAGAACAAAAAGAAGAAAAGAAAAAAGAAAAAAGTAAAGAAAAAAAGAAATATGATCAAAAGAAAAGAAAATGAAACAAAACAAACAAACAAACAACTCTATGAGCCTGATTCCAAAAGATAAAAGAAGACAAAGGATTAAAAAAAATGAAATGAAAAATATAATAAGGTAAGCCTGGTTCTATTCCACCAGAACTGTAGGTTTTTTTTGTTTTTTTTTTTTTATAGTTTATTGTCAAGTTGGTTTCCATATAACACCCAGTGAAGCACTCAATTTTCAGTACACTTCGTGTGGTCTGGTCTCCTGGAGGAGACTCCTACTGCCTCTGCGAAAGAGTCGATCTTGCTCCAGTAAGTTAGCAGTTGCCAGTACAGGAAGTTATGTATTTTTGATACTTACTGTTTATCAGATATGGCATTTGCAAATATCTTCTCCCACTCGCTGGGTTGACTTCTAGTTTTGTTGAATGTTTCCTTTGCTCTGCGGAAGCTTTTTATTTTAATGTAGTCTCAATAGTTTATTTTTGCTGTAGTTTCCCATAAGTATGGAGACCTATCTAGAAAATGTTACTATGGGTGATATCAGAGACATTATTGTCTATGCTTCCTTCTAGGCTTTTTAAGGTTTCAGATACTACATTTAGATGTTGAATACATTTTGAATTTATTTTTTGTGTATTGTGTAAGAAAGCGGTTCCGTTTTTATTTTGCATGTTGCTGTCCAGTTTTCCTGACACCATTTGTTGAGAAGACTATATTTTTCCCCGTTGAATATTCTTTCCTGAATTGTCTAAGATTAATTGTCCATATAATGGTAGGTTCATTTCTGGGTGCTCTATTCTGTGCTGTTGATCTATGTGTTTATTGTTCTGCCATCACAATGCTCTTTTGATTGCTACAGATTTTACTGGATGTAAAGTAAATGCACCTCTTCTCAGTTGTTATTGTCCCTCATCAGTTTTATTAAATCATGAAATGTCTGAGGACTTATTAACTGTGCAAGTTACTTTCCCAGTTAGACGGCCCTAGTAGGATTTTGAAAGGACATAATATCATGTTTTTCACATTAATTCAAGTTTTGGACAATTTTTCGTAGGTTATTTAACTTGATTAATACTTGATGTGTGATAGAAATCTGCATTTTCTCCCAAATTTTGTGATAAGACCATTGAGTGATCTCCTGAGCTTATTGTAATCACTGCAGTATCAACTATAGTTAGGAGCCATTCTGAACTCACTAGTTGAGAATACTCCTTGTGAGGTTAAGGCAAGTTTGCAAGGTCTCCTGCCATTGGATGGTGACTGATAGCTACCCCTTTGTTCTTAAAGTTTCTGCTTGAGCACTGTACCACAGAGTGCTTGGTTGATTGAGATCAAGAATGACTTGTACCCTCGTTCTGGCCCTGGTATGATGATTGCACTTGGTCAGGGACTTGTGATGTGGAAGAACATTGATGTTCAGTGGTCTGGGAATTATGACTAGAGCTGAGCAACTGATTACTCTAAAAGGTCAGATATCACCCTTTGTTTAACAATTAATAAAATAATATTCTCAAATAAAGTAGCACACTATTCCTGGCATGGATGATGTTGTGGGAACTATAAGTCCTGTGGCTAACATTAAAGATATCTTCTTCCTTTGAGGTTGTGAGAGTAGACATTGTGTCTCCTGCAGGATCCTGTTTTCCTTTATACTTCCCTTGAGCTATAAACAGGCTAATAACCCTTACTCATAAAAGATTGACCTTTATGTACACAATTCTGTTTGTTTCTTCGTAAAAGGTTTTTCTCAAGGCTATGCTGGAAACATTGTGTATCTAGCTTTTGCTTAAACGTTGGAAAATATGTACTCACACAAAAAATACCTTCCATCCCCATATGATAAGCATGAATGCCTGTAGCTAAGTTGTTTCACTAATGCTAAGATTATACATGAGACTTCTGCAAAATTTATGTTATTCATCTACTAAGGCAAATGTCACCTTTCTTGTTCCCTGTAGCTTCACATATAAATAAAGTTGAGAACCCAGACTGTGCAGAGATGCCTGCTTGGTGATCAGAAAGAATCTCGGGGCTCTCTCATCACTCTCTCGCTGACACCATCCATCCTTCAGGGACCCCTGGACTGGCTGGAGCTGGACTCCTGCAAACTATGTAATCGGGAAATTTCTGAAATCTTAGCTTCAACTTCAAGCTATTTAATTCAAAATCAGACATGTGTTTATAGCATATTCATTTTAAAACTCATAGTGTAAATAATTTTCTTCTGTATTCAGCTATATCTTGACATCTCATTGTATGTTTGTGGAATATATTTTTGAATTCACCAAAATACCATAATTTTGGTACCTGCCTCAGATCCCATCTGCCTTATTGGTATCTCTGGGAAGAATGAAAAGCACCACACTATCCAAAATAGATCCAATTGATATGACAGCAAGTTCTTTGCTTCTCACTTCTTTCCCTTCATCAACTTGAATCTTGCCTCATGTTAATAACTTATCAGTGTTATCAGTGTTGTTCTGGGAATTCTAAGGTTGGAACATAAAAGCCCTGCACCCTTTACCTGGATCTCTTGTATGGTCTCTTTAGAAGCTCTAATCTGTCATGTAGGGGGTTTTTGAAAGACCACATGTAGGTTCCTCACTTGGCAGTGTTGCTTGAGTTTAATCTTTCAGCTATACTGCCAAAGGCAATGGACACTTGAGTGAAGACACTTTAGACTCTTTATTCCAGATGTTTGCAGCTGAATACCATCTCAGTGGCTGCCATTGATGCTTCATGGAGCAACTCAGCCCTGTTTGAGTTCCTGACCCATGAACTTTAAAATGCAGTGAAGTGTTACTTCTTTTAAGACACCAAGTTTTGGGATAGTTTGTTTTGCAGAAATTGGTCATTGAAGTAACTGTAGATACTGAGTAGCTTTTTGATGGTAAATTCATGTGAGAATTAAAAAGAACTTGCTATCCACTCTTTCTAGTCTATAACTGGAAGAATCTTTTTGAGATTAAGGCTTGCCTTACGCTGGTCTAGGTGAAGGAAAAAGAAGACAGAAGCTAAGTCCCATGAACTCAAGACCTTTGATTCAAAGATCTTCCCAATAGAGAATGAGAACCAAAGTCTGTTACCATCCAAACATCTTCCATGGAAGGAGGAAGAAGTGGATGAGCACAGAGAGGGGTGCATGGAAACCCCACTTCATGCTGCCAGAGGTGCAGGGAAAACACATCCTTTCACTGCAACTTAGAAGTCCTAGGATACCTTTTTAAATTTAAATTTACTTTTCATCTTTTTAGTGTTTATTTATTTATTCTGTGAAAGACAGGAAGCACAGGTGGTGGGGAAAGAGAGAATCTCCAGCAGTCTCCAAATGGTTAGCACAGAGTCTGATGTGAGGCTCAAACTCACAAACTGTGAATTAGCTGAAGTAAGACGCTTAACCAGCTGAGCCACCCAGGCACCCCTACATTTTTAAAAATGAAATAGGGGCACCTGGGTGGCTCAGTCGGTTAAGTGTCCGACTTCGGCTCAGGTCATGATCTCACGATTCGTGGGTTCAAGCCCCGCGTCAGGCTCTGTGATGACAGCTAGCTCAGAGCTTGGAGCCTGTTTCAGATTCTGTCTCCCTCTCTCTCTGACCCTCCCCTGTTCACGCTGTCTCTGTCTCTGTCTCTCTCTCTCTCAGAAATAAATAAAAACATTAAAAATTAAAAAAAAATGAAAATGAAATATAGTTGATGCACATTGCCACATAACTTTTAGGTGTACACCATAATGAGTTGATATCTCTATTAGTTATGCTTGTTCACCAAAAGTGTAGCTACCATCTGTCACCATACAATGCTACTACTACACCACTGACCATATTCCTTACAGTGAAGTTTCTATTAGGCCAAGGATAGTCTTTACCAGAGAGACACATTTCTTCTTTGCACAACAAGTTTGCTTTAGGTCATCTAATTATAAATAATTTGCTTGAATTCTATTGTCTGCTTCCACCCACTAACCTCTGAGGGTACTGAGGGCAGGAAACATTTCCACTGCCAGCACCGCCCTTAATATGGAGGTGATAAGGTTAATAGTCAGATGCTAGTTTATGAAATGAAGGGAAGTGTGGTGGTTTCAAACGAGGTTCCACCCCACCTTGGTGAAGATAAGAAACATTTCTGCTCCACAAGCAGAACACCTATCTTGCAACCAGACAGCCTGAATTTCTTAGTCTCCAATTGATGATACTAGAAACACAGTGTCAACATTTGCTTTTATGGGCTTCTTGAGTCATTTGAATTCATTCTCAGATAGAACACTCTTTTTCTTATCACTGAATTCATGGGACTTTTATTTTATGTTTACTTTTGAAAATGACTCTCAATATGAGGTGGTGTGATATCTTTTGGGTAGTCAACATTTTGATCCTCTCAAGTTGAGAGATTGCAAAAGGCAGAAATTGTCTTTTATAGTCTATGAACACAAAATATCTCTCTGCTCAAATCCAGTGAGAAGAGTCACTGTTCAGAAAGTCTGCAGTCCCATGCAGCAAGGAGGAAGCCCTGGGACATAAGCCCTGACCTGTGGCCTCAATACTCAGAGTACACCCAGGGTACCAAGGAGCCACTCTGGCTCTGTTACACACTGGAGTCCAACCTGTGTTATGTGATGATAGTGTAGGAATGATAGTAGAGAATCTGTGGGTGGGAAATTGAAGTCCAGCCAAGCACCACTTGGGCCCATGCACCCAGATAAGGCATTCCCAGGCTGGCCATGGTGGTAGCAGGAAGACAAGGAGTGTTTTCAAGGCTTCAGTGGCAAAGGAATCTAGAGTTAGTTCTTTGGGGTCCAAAGTTCTCAAACTTGACTAAAAGTACACTTCAGATCAAACAGAGACAACCTGAGGTACTGAATTGAAATAAAAACCTACTGGGAATCAGACTATATTCTGGAAACTGCTCTTAGTTTCAGGAGGTTGGTTTGCTAAGATTGCCATAACAAAATACCATGGACTGGGGTGGGGGGGTAGTTTAAATTAGCTTAAATAACAGAAACTTATTTTCTCACTCTTCTGGAGGCTGGAAGTCTAAGATCAAGGTGCCAGTAAGTTTTCCTTCTCCTGAAGCCTCCTTCCCTGGCTTGCAAATGGTCACCTTCTTGCTGTGTCCTCACATGGACTTTCTTTGTGTGTGTGCATCCCTTGTGTCTCTTCCCCTTCTTCTAAAGATACCAGTCTTATTGGATCAGGCCTAATTTAACCTTCATTGTCTCCTTTAAAAACCTCCCACAAATGCTGTCATGATGGGGGTTAGGGCTTCAAGATAGGAACTTGGGGGGTATATCATTCAGCCCAGAACAAACCTTAATTATTTAAAAAAAAAATTAGTAGGAGTAGTCCTTGTGTAATGTTAGAATTGGACTAGACAATGATGTGGATGTGTCTGAGAACTCCAGTACCTCTGCTGAGGTCCATTCAGACACACCCAGAAGTTGAGCCAGTATCTCCTGGAAAGCTTAAAGGACATGACTGAGAAAGCTACTTCAGATGTAAATATGTTTTGACACCAGTAACTTCCTCAAGGCAGAGGCACCAAGTTACAAGTATACTCTACATTTGAGATGTAAGAGTAGGCAGATCTTTCTCAACTGTCCAAAAGTAATAGAAATACAAAAAAATCTGAATTATGGGAGTTTTGAGGCTGTTTCATAAACAATGCATTCTCTTCTTTTGGTGCAACGTGTAAAATCCCAGCAATTCTACTCCTGGCTCTGAAGAAAGTTGACACAGGTGTACTAGAAGCATGCATAAAATGCTTATAGCAGAATTGTGTTGAAGATTAAAAAAAAAATAAAAGTATAAAGAACCCCAAACCCAAATATCCATTTTGATGGAATGGATAGGTAATATGTTCTATCTTCACAAAGTGGAAAACACATGTGATATAAGCAATTGTAAATGAAAAACAGCTTGCAAAAGACAGCACACAAAATAATTCTATTTTTCCAAAGCAAACAACCAAAACTAAATGATATATTTTCCGAGGAAACACAAATCTATGGTAAAAAACAAAGAAAGCAGAAAAATGTTAAACACAAAATTGAAAGAGCTGTACTTCTGAGAAGAGATGTGGAGAGACAAGTTATGGGGAAGAAGCATGTGAGAATATTGAACGATATACAAAACATCCTAGTTCCTAATTTGGGAGTTCACAAGTATTTATATTTATATCTTGCTTTATATTATGTGTATGTATGCATGTAATATAATATATATCTTACTGTAGCTAGCTGCTGAAGACATATTACACTCAGAAAAAGTAAAAAGGAAAATGTCAAAGTGTGGGGAATAAGCTTAGGAATTCTCTGAGCTTGCACCCATGGGTCAACAAGGCATATATGAATAGGAAGCCTCAGATGAAAACATCCAAGGTTAGGTAATCAAGATTAGATATTCAGGATCGAAGCACCCTCCAATTTAGTACAATAGCAGAAAGCTTCTTTCACAGGAAGGAAGGATCAGTATAAGTAAACAGGTAAACAGGTAAACCAGCAGGGTGAAGTTGACTGGAACAGAGCTTATCAGCAAAAGAAAGGTGCCTTGTTGGCCCTGAAGTAGCATGCTCTATTTGTCTTATCCCCCAGGCTAATTAAGATAAACAGATGAGTTGCCTCTTGCCTGCCATAAACAACCCTCTGTCCGGCACCAGTACATTGTTTTTCATTGACCCAAATCCCTAACACTGCATATCTTCAAATCTCCCTTTCCCTCACACCCATGAGTTAATGTTCATGGTTTAATTGTCTCTTTGTGCACATCCATCATGCTTGTAAGACTTCTGATCTTAATAAAAACAGAGCAAGGACCCTTACTCAGAGCTCTTGTCTCCTCCCAGATATTAGCTTTTCTCACATTTTAATCCTGGTCCCCTCTCTTCCTGGACAAGAGAGAACTCCAGACCCAGAGTCTATGACACCAAAGCTGAAGAACAATATCAGCAACCATTTTCTTTTTCAATAGACTATATTTCAGACCAATTTTAACATCACAGCAAAATTGAGCAGAAGGTACAAGGAGTCCCCATTTGCCCCCTGCCTTCACACAAGTACAGCCTCCTATCCACAACTCACACCATCATAAAATTCATGAACCCAAACTGACCCATCCTTATCCCTCAAAGTTTGTAGTTTGCATTAAGTTTCCTCTTGATGTTGTATATTCTATGGTTTTGACAAATGTGTAATTTAATCCAACATTGATTCACCATTATAGTATCAGACAGAGTGGTTTCACTGTCCTAAAAGGCATCTGTTCTCCACATATTCATCCCAACCTCCCATCCCAACCCTTGGGAACCAATGATCTTTTCCTCATCTTTACAGTTTTGCCTTTCTGGAATGTGACATATTTTGAATCATGCAGTATACAGCTTTTCCAGATTTAGTTTCTCTCACTTGCATAAGAATTTCAGTTTCCTGTAGGTATTTTCATGCCAGCCTTCACATAAGAACCTTCTGAAACTGAATGGTTAGTGGAAGTTCTCCAGGTGATTAGTTCCTGGTGACACTTCTGAACCTCAGGGAAGGAGAATACCTACAATTTTCCATGGAGACAAACAGGTTACCATGCAAAATAAGAACTGAATTGGCTTTGGGCTTTTTACTGGAAGCATGGGATGCTTGAAGGAGATATATCTTCAGAGTTCTAAGGGAAAATTGTATTATATCCAGAATCCTATGATCAGTTAAACTATTTATTAAAAGTGATAAAAAAAATAAAGGCATTAATAGAAAATGCAAAGACTCAGAAAGTTTACCACCCAGAGAGTTTTTTTTCCCCCCAATTTGTTTGAGAATGGACTCAATGTAAATGTACAGGGAATCCAAGAAGCACCAGCACCACCAAGATATTGGGAGGATATAAATGAAGCCTGTGCTCCAGGCTGGAAGAGCAACTAGTCTAAGAGAGAATAGGAACTAGAGGTGTTACATTAGAACATCTTTAGAAAGAAGGGATCTTACAGATTAATATCATGGTTATTAAGCAGAATTATCTGAGGCATAAGGGAATGGCATAGCATATTATTATGATAAAATTACACTCTGCCTCTTCTTCATCATGTTATTACTTTTCTCCAGATTTCCTTTAATTATCTTCTCCCTTAAGCTACACAGATTTGGTGACATAGGTTTATTTGTCCTTCTGTGTAAGTCCAGTCACTTTACTTGAGTCTGGGTGAACATCATTATCATGATCATAATCACCAAGATCAGAAGCATAAACTGAAACCATAACTACATTATAAAGTTTTAAACTGTTTAGTGCTTGCCAGGTTTAATCAAATCTTTAGAATAATCAAAGATGTATTTTGAATTATAAAACAGGATATACAAGCCATCAGTGTTGGAAATATAGGTTTCAGGTGTGGCAGACTTGTTGAGAAGTAGAGAGAAGAAATTCTGTAAAGAAAATAGGATTGCAGGTTAACACCTGTAAGAGTGAGAAGGCAGGATATATTGCCAGGATTGTTCAGAAAATACAATGTGTATTATATTACTTAAAAGTCAAAGGAAAATCAAAGAAGATCTAAAACCAAATATGACTGGCAGAAATTTTGAGTGTGGACACTCAAAATAAGCTAAATTCTTGGTCCTTAATTAGTAACTGAATCATATTAAGATAGATAAAGGCAGAGCTACAAATAGTTAAAAGTGGTTACCCATGTGTAATAGGGCTTAGACAGGTGTGAGAGGATTTTACATTGAATTTTATAGTCTCTTGTTTTGTGGTAGTTCACCACTGAATACTTTTGTTATTCTGATTTTTTAAAATTAACTAAATTGGTTCAACATGTATTATATTCCCACTTATGCAAGGAATTAGAAATGTGAATTCCTGAGCTCTACAAAGATACATTAGAGTTAGTCTCCAACTTCCACACACCCTGCTAGTTTTGGAAGGCAGGTGTGAACTGCAGAGCTCATGATTCCCTCTGGAATCCAGGGGCCATGGTACAGACATCAAAGTCTGGTTGGGATCTCTGAACAGGCTCTCAGAGAACCATAGCCCCCTCTTCCTCAGGGGAGTGTTCACATTCTACTGTCATTTAATCTCCTTCTCACTAGTGAACATCACTCTGTTTTCCTCCTTCATTATTTTCCTGCTTTTCCCCCTTTAAAGATAGAGCCCTAAACAGGATAACTCCATGTGTCTTGAGGCTGGATGAAATGACCTGTGAGAGTTGGCAGAGGCTGGTCCTTAATTAGAAAGCAGGGAAAGACATTTCCAGAGGCCAAGGAGAGAAGAACTGTGTTTGGGGAGGACTCAGCTCCTTCATGCTGTGCCCATGCAGGATTGACTGTCACAAAGAGAAGCCACTGACAACTGCCAGTTCTGTAAGGAACTTCTTAATGGTATTATCAGTTACCTGTTGCTGTGTAACAAATTACCCTGAGACTTTGTGGCTTAAAACAAATGTTTATTGTCTTATAGTTTCTCAGGCTCAGAAATCCAGGAGTGATTTTAATTATATGTTTCTGGATAAGAGTCTCTCCTGAGGTAGTAGTTAAACTATCAGCTGGGCTGCATCTTCTGAAACCTTGCCTGGGGCTGGAGGATTCGCTCCCAAGATGATGTGCTTATCTGGTTTGCAGTTAATGCAGCCTGCCTCAGTTCTCCTCCACATAACCTCTAATCCTTCAGTTCCTCTCCAGCAGGTTAGTTCAAACTTCCTATAGTTACTAGACAGAGAGAGACAGAGACACAGAAAGAGAGACAGAGAGATAATGAAAGACTACACAAGGAAGAATGAGAGAGAGTCAGTGAACAGAGAGTCCTTATAAGACAAAAACTGCAGGCTTTTCATAACAAAATTTTGGAATTTTTGGACATTTCATTCTTGCTGCATATTTTATTAGTTACTCCAGGGAAAGGGTTTAAATAGCCATAAAAATAGGAGATAATATTGGAGACCATCATAAAGTGCCTACAGTGATCTAGGGGCAGGTGAAAGGTGTGTGATTCTGCAGAGTGTGAAGTGATAAATGAAAGAACAGGGGACACAAAGAGGCATCAGAGAAATGATGTTAACATTAACTGACAAGAATATGACAGAACAAGATTGTGTGTCACACTGAGCAAATATTTTCTTCCACCCTCAAATACAAACTAATGTACGAAATACAAGAAGTTGAACATATACTGGTGTTTCTTGACATGGGTTCAAAATGAGTGAGTCAATTTATTTACCTCAAGGAATTTAATACCAACGAAAGTGGAAGTATTGACCTCAACTGAAAATTCAGAAAGGGTACAGTATGAGGAGAAGACCCCAGATGTCCTGACTTTCCACTAGAAGGAGCCTGATGAGAAGTCACCTCTTCAGATGATGGAGTCTGTCAGGATTTTCTTCAGTATGGCCCTGGTATCCTCAACAACTATTTCAAGGAGGCGTCTGTGTTTCCACTTTCTCAGGCAGTTGATAATAGCGTTACCTAACAGTGGGATGTATCTCAGAATTGAATATAAGTAAGAGGTTGTATTACAGTTCATGCAAGATAATGCCCAGTCCCCTCTGAGGACAGTCTGCAGATCCCTAGATTTCATAATGGCTCTGTATTCCTCCATGGGTTTCCCCATGCACTGAGCCACCTGCTGGAGAGATACATAATCCACACCAAAGAGCAAGTGGTAGGCATTCAGACACTCTTCCAGATCATCTGCATTCCAGATGCCAAGGGAGTCCTGGAAAGACTTGGAGGCTATTTTCCCTTGCAAAATGGTCACTTTTTCATTAATGACCTTTTTATAAGCGTGGGACAGATTCTCTAGAGGACCACAGTACCTGATGTCAGAGACGTCCTTGTCCAAGACTTTCCTAAGCTCTGGGAAGTCATGCAATGAGGGCTCAAAGCTGGAGACCAGGAATATGATGGGTTTATACACCTTCTCCTTCTGGAGAGTTTCACGGATATTCTCTCGGATATTCTGCAGGAGTCGTTCCTCTGAGAGGGCAGTTGTGCTGAGGTCCCTGTCCAACTTGGTCCAAACAATGTAGAACCTCTTTCCTAGGCCCTGAATGGCTTTAGCAAGTTTCACTAGATTCATGCTGAACTGTTCAGATGCAATAATGATGAAGAAGTCATACTGGCTAAACTGCATCTCCTCTATATAGTTCTCCAGGCTTTGGGTGTCAACTCCTGTGCCAGGCAGGTCCCACAGCACCATGTTGGGAAAGAGGGAGGAAGAGTAGGAAGTGGGAATCTGGGTGGTCCTCACTACCCCAGTGGGGGCTGATGCTTCATCCTCATGCCCAATTCCCCGTAGTGCATTGATGAAGGAGGACATACCATTGCCGGAGTCTCCAGTCACAGCAATGTTCACTGGGGCACTGGACGCTGTCTCCAGGGTGCTCCTGACCACAGAGACCACCTCCAGCAATTTCCCTTCTATCACAGCCTTTTCTATGTTTACAGCAGTCTCCTGAGGTAAGAAGCTCCTGCCCATATTGTATTGCACTGCAGAGGTGATGGATGTAGGTAATGGGGTGTAAAGGGATGAGGTGGGCTGGGTCATGTCACTGAGAAGTGGAGTGACCTGCAGAAATAGGAAGAGCAGGGGAGTTAGGAGGGCTGGGTGCAGAGGGCAGGAGAAGAATCATCAGTTTTGGTACCCCAAACTGAGGGTGTCAGATCCACATCCATCTCACTGCAAAGGCATTTAGATTAAAAATAACAAGATTCTACAAAAATGTTTGAAAGTTTGTCAAAAATTTAAAACTATTTGTCAATGAAGAATGAAGAAATGAAGAAATCCTGCTGTTTGTGACAACATGGATGGACCTTGAAAGCCTCGTTCTAGTAAAATAAACCAGACAGAGTCAAATGTTGTATGTTCTAACTCATGTGTGAAATCTAAAAGTAAAATAAATTCATAGAAAAGAGAACAGACTTGTGGAGAGGCAGAGGTTGAAAAAAGCGGCAGTTGGAGGAAGTGGTCAAAAGTTACAAGATTTCAGTTATAAGATAAAAAGGATGTATTGTACAACCTGATGACTAGATAACACTGCTGTATGGTTTATAGGAAAGTTGTTAATGAATCAGTCATAAGAGTTCCCATCATAAAATATTCTTTCTCTTTTCTAAATGTTTATTTATCTTGAGAGAGGGAGAGAGAGAGAGAGAGAGAGCAGTGGGGGTGGAGGTGTAGAGAGAGAGGGAGAGAAAGAATTCCAAGCATTCTCCATGTGATCAGTGCAGACCCCCATGCAGGACTCTATCTCATGAACCATGAGATCATGACCTGAGTTGAAGTCAAGTGTAGGATGCCTAACCAACTGAGTCACCCAGGCAACCCCTTTATTTCTTTGCTTTTTTATTGTATTTAAATGAGATGATATATGTTTAGTGAACCTATTGTGATAATCAATTCACAATTTTTGTAAGTCAGCTCATCATGTTATATTCCTTAAACTCATAAAGTGATGTATGTCAATTATTTTTCAATAAAAATAATAATAAAATTAAAACAGAGTTACCAAATGACCCAACAATTCCACTGCCAGGTATATACCCAAGTGCAGTGACAACATACATTTATTTAAAACCTGCATGCAGGGGCACCTGGGTGGCTCAGTTGGTTAAGTTTCCCACTTTGGCTCAGGTCATGATCTTGTGGTTCATGAGTTCCAGCCCCACATCAGGCTCTGGGCTGACAAATAAGAGCCTGCATCCTGCTTCAAGTCCTGTGTCTCCCTCTCTCCCTGTCCCTCTCCTGCTCATTCTCTCTCTCTCTCTCTCTCTCTCTCTCTCTCTCTCTCAAAAATAAATAAACATTAAAAATAATTTAAAAAAATAAAAAAAACTTGCATGCAAATGTTCATAGCAGTATTATTTATAATACTCCTCAGGTGGAATTAACACAGTTGTCCACCAACTGATCAATGGATAAACAAAAGTGATCTATCCATTCAAGAGAACAGTATTGGGCAAGAAAAAGAAATATAGTGCTGATATCTGCTACAACATGGATGAACCTCAAAACTTTATGATCAGTGAAAGGAGACAGTCCATTGTACCATGTATTTTATGATTCTATTCATATGAAACGTCCAGAACAGGCAAATCCATAGGCACAGAAAACATGTTGGGGGTTTCCTAGATGTGTAGAGCAAACAGTATGAGGGAAAAGAGGTGGCAGTCAAGAGGTACAGGCTATCTTTTGGATAATAAAATGTTCTAAATTTGATAATGATGGCTGTACAACCCTGTGAATATATTAAAAGCTACAGAAAACTTTAAAGAGGTGAAAATGTAGAAGGTATAATTTATATCCCAATAAAGCTATTGAAAATAAAAGCAGCAGAGGTGCTCATGCAGGAGATGTGCACATTTTAGGGACTCCAAGGAGACTGTTGAGGAAAGCTTTGCACCTTGATGTCAGTAGTCAGCACTGCTGACTTGAGATTACACATGTGAGTGCACTTGAGCCACAGAGCAGCGTAAGGTTTGCCTAGTCAGGAGGCAAATAGGTACAGGTACACCTTCTCCCAGACCGGGACAACAGGATAGCCCACGAGGGATATCTGCAGGGAAGAAGCAAGCTCATGCAAACTCTCCATATCCTTCAATCCTGAGGACCCACATATCCTGAATCCATATGTCTTCAGAGTTAAGAACAATTTAATTATTTTTAACAACACTGAAAAGTGCATTGTCTTTCCCCATTTTCCATGTCTTTCACCAATAACTGCATACCTAAGGAATCCTTGTCCCTCATCCAATTCAAAATCAAGTTAAAGAACCTTCCAAATAATATCCTCCTAGTTTTTAAAGTCAGCACTTAAGTTTTACATGATTGTTTATCTTTGTCACTGTTGTGATGATTATTATAAATATTTATGTTTTGCTGTGAGCTTTCTCTTGTAAGCTGAGGCCTGTGGTAAGATTGCAAGCATTTTATAAAGCAATACTGGGAAAAAGAATGGTTGGGATTACCTAATGGACTGTCCTCCCAGGTGCTACACACACAGTGCTGGCTAGTGGGCTTTCCCAATCCACAAGTTATGACTGGTTACTGTGGTAATTTCCCCTTAAGATATATACTATCTCTGCATGTATAGATGCAAATTTTAAAACATTTTTAAATGAAGACTGCCTCTTTGGCTGAGGAGTTTCCCTGTGAGCCCTAGGGGCCGTCTATTCCATGAGGGCTTCCCTTCCAGACCCGTCTACGGAGTCTCTGAAGTCTGCTAGACTTAGGACCTAAGTACTTAGGTTTCTGCCTCAGAAGGACTGCAGCCCTGACACACTTCATGTGACTGCAAGTCATGTGGTGCAGCTTCTTACTCTCCACAGGCAAGTCCAACTTGCAACACTGCCCCTCAGAATTATCTGTGCTTTCATCCTCCATAAGGTCTGGAGACAACCTCCCAATGAGAAATTGCCAAGAGACCTGAGTTTGGGACAAACTGGGCCCAGGGTAATCTGAATGTTTTTCATGTTGAAAACCAAGCCCCAGTATTCTGTCTTGTACAGCAGGGAAGTCATGCTACCCACCTCAGAGGACGCCAGTGAGGATTTCATGCTAAGATCCAGGCGAAGCTCTGGGCAGGCCCCACAGCAACCTCTTGGTGAATCCTCTCTGGTCTTATTAGGATCTCTGAGGAAGAGATTCCTCTGGTTCTTCTTACTCCCTCCAACTCTTACCACAGTGTATGAAGATTCTGATCTGTGAGTCTGTCTGGGCTGGGTCTTTTGCATGCCTTCTCTTGAGTAATCTTCTCCAAACCCTATTAGACAAGAAGTATTAGTATTCCTGGTTACAGGTGAAGAAATGGTGTCTCACAGATGAGAAACAAACCTCAAATTGCACAGCAATGATTGAGGATTCAATATTTAAACCACAGTGTGATTCTCTGTTCCTGCCAGACAGAAATGGAAGACAATCCTAGTTAATGCTAAATCTCCAGCTCCAGGACCTGAAAGATGCTGGATGCTGAGATGCTTTCCCTGGGGATGTGTGTTCTCTTATTGCTATCAAATGCCATTTATTTTTCCCTGCATGCATCTTTCCTAATTTGGGGAGATATAGGAAATCACAGTCCTCTCTCACCTCCTATCCTCACTACAAGTTAATGAAGACCTACTGATTTGAAAATATGAGGAAAAAACCCATATTGCCCCCACTTCTCAGAAAATGTTGCAGGGAAACTGACCTCCATTAGGAGATAGAGATACCTAACGAAATGATCAGGAGATACTGGAACTTCAGAGGGAGGAAAGCTGATGGATTATGATGTGATCACCATCCCATCTGCTTAGGAACAAGAATTTCCTGCAGCCTGGGCCCACAGAATATTTAGTGTCCTTCACCACAGGCCCCTGTGCCAAACTTGAGGTACAATAGGTCAGTAAGGATGGTGTCTTTGTTTGCAGGGAGTAGAGATGCACTAAGACAGAGTGAATAACTTGGTGGTGGGGCAGAGCACGCATAGGCAAAGCTGGCTAGAAACTAGAAAGATGGAGCCCTGGTCTGGATCTGACTGAAAGAACATTCTACAATGAGAATACCTAAGAGTAGACTTCCCTTGTCCTTGTACTCAAAGCCTTCTTTAAGAACTCTCTTGACTATTCTCTAAAATAGTCTTGGTTCTTGTTTATGGGAAACAGAGGTTCCTGGAGGTCTCAACCACCATTCTGGCTTGAGAGAGACAATCTGGGTGAGTTCCAGGCTCACTGACTTTGTTGTACAATGCCGTTTCCTTTGCTCCTAAGCACACTATGCATTTTGATTGCCTACAAGTTTGCCCCTATTATGGGATGGGGAAGCTCAGATGTCCTTATCAGCAGTCCTGTAGGGCCCAATCCAGCTAGAATACAGGAACTAGGCTAAAGCCCTTGCATCTTTTTCCTGGTTTGTCTAAATCCCATCACAACCTCCATATGTATCCATCTCACCTTGTCCTCTCTGACTTCTCTGTTAGATCAATTGTAAAAAAGACCAAGTCTTCAAAAGTTTAACGTCCCAGAATGTATTGTTTTATCCCTTGTTAGATGGCTGGTATCATAAAAATACACTTGTGGGGGTGAGGTGCCTGAGTGGCTCAGTCAGATAAGCATCTGATTCGACTTCAGCTCAGGTCATGATCGCACAGTTTGTTAGTTTAAACCCTGCATTAGGCTCTGTGCTGACAGCTCAGAGCCTGGAATCTGCTTTGGATTGTCTTCCTCTGTCTCTGCCACTTTCCTGGTTGCACTCTGTCTCTCTCTCTCAAAAATAAACATTTAAAATTTCTAAAAAATACACATGTGGGTCTTGGTACTTACAATAAATAATTCCCTAGACTCTTTGCCTGGTGCCCTGTGTGTCCAGCAGTATTGTACAATTTCTTTTAAATGAATAAAGTACAATATGCCATTGTGCTTCACTTAGTGGTTGACAGATAATGTTCTTTCCTAAATGTGTCATCTGAAATGCTGAAGCCAGCTCCTCCACACCCCTTTGGAAAGAAAGTAGGGGCTGGGGAGGTGTATGAACTCCTGCTCCAGGGTGGGTGTGGGAGGTGAACACAAACCTACACTTTTCCAGACCATTTATGTGACCATGTCTGACCCAACTATAGATTTTGCACATGTCTGCTCACCTAAGCAACTGTGTTGACCTGCTGGAGTCAGGGGAGACTGAGGCTCCATGGCACCAGCCACAGCTTCCTGTCACCTACTACCTGCCCATCTTGCCCCTGCCCTGCACCTGGTGCTAGACAACCCCTGTACATTGGACCTTCTCAGGGAACTTAAAGCAGTATTGTGTTCATGTCACTCCCAGGCCAGAGCAGGACAGGGTAACTCTCTGAGAGGTTGCAGGGTCTTCCAGGAGTGATCAGTGTGCAAGTGTTTGTGTGTGTAAACCTGCAGGACATTGAGGCTCAGAGCACTCTCAGATATAGAGGAAAGGCCATCAGTGATCAGCCTGGGATGCAAGTGACCCCCACATGCTCGCTTCTTACAGATCATACTCATATTGAGGACCCCTGAGCAAAGAAACATAAGCCTTTATTGAGGGAGCCTGAAGAGGCAATTCAGCTAGAGAAGGGAGTTGTATTTGAAAAGAGAACTAGACCCTGTGAGCAGATCTTTCAAACTCTTCTAAATGAGAGCAGCAGTAAGAAATACATTTCACATAGGAACTAAGTAAAAACTCAAACACATACACAAGCATACACATGCATACACATGAAGAAAAAGTTTACCAACAGTTGGCCTACCCTCATTTTAATCTACTTTATAATATTGCTGTAGGTAATTTTTTGAACCCTTGTTGTAATGCACCAAATAGATTTCATGATCTAAGAAGCAGAAAGAAAAACACTAATTAGTGCATTTCCTATGCAGAATCCTATATGGTTGATGCCATGCCCAGTTAACTTGGGCCATGAAGCAGAGATCAGCCTTGGATCCAACTAAAAATCTGAGGCATGAAGGACTTTTGTGAGTTTGTATCCAATGTGGACTAGCCCCTCATTTCCCCCATTTTATCTTAAAAGGAAAAGGGTGAGGAAAAATCAACATACTAATTTTTTTCTGGGAAAGTATAATAAATATCTGCATCATCAACAGGCATGAAGTTCAAAAAGAACCAGTCTGAGGAAATAGTTTTGAAAAGACCACCTCACTTACATCATCTGTAAAGAATGGATTTGGCGCATGGCAATAGGGACAGTTTCTCCAATGTAGATAGTTATACATTGTCTAAGATCTGTTAGACTCGTTGTCCATGGAACCCCAACCAAAGTCCCTATTCCAGAGAAGGTCCAGCCAGTGTTCTAGATTGACTCTCACAATTCCAGGCTACCCCAGAAATCGCCATTATTTTACATCCTGCTTAGACTCTAAGAGAATATGAATAGCGATACTTGCTCTCTTTTTCCAGACTTGATCCTCATCAGAAGATCCTGAAAGCCATGACCATGAAGGTGACAGCACATGTCTCCACATTGGGCAGCTTCATGGGTTTGGAGCAGATCAAGCATTTGGGGGCTACATTTTGTCTCTGAAGAATGTCAGAGAAGGGCCCTGCTGTAAGTGCTCACTGAAATGGATAAGCCAGTCCAAAGCTTTCCTATCCTGGTGTCAGGCTCCACCTTTCATGTCTTCACATTAACAGGGCTATTTATTAGCCAAGCTTGGTTGTAGGAGCCCTCTCACTTACCTGCTCCAGGACGCAGAAGGTGACTGTGATCAGGCAGCTGTTAGTGGTCCTCCTGGCATGTTACACTTCCCTGGAAAAGGGCCCGACTCTCAGGCAGAAGCAGTTTCCACTGAAACTATCCAAAACTCATTCCAAGCCCAGCTTACTCCAGAAGGAAAGAAGGGAGTTGTGTTGGGTTGGGGTATCCTAGAAAGAACCTAGAGAAAAGGACAGAAAAGGAGTTGGGAAGTGTAAAATTTCAAGGTTTTCTGCTCTAGTGCTGTGTGATTTCTGGGTAAAATTGGTAGCAGGGCCCCAGCCACAGCTGGAGGGAACTCAGGGGAGGTATTTTCAACTTCTATTCTTGGAAATCATTCCAATTCTCATAACAGGGGGCAAAAAAAGCTTCACTGTCTCCATTCTGGAGGGTTGGGACACTGCAGCACCTTCCTGAGGCTTATGCAGGGTTATTTGAGCACCTTCATTACAGAGACCCAGAGAAGGGGGTGGGTGTTCTAAGACAAGCATTGCTGCCTCCTACCTAAGATTTTTTCCTCTGATGTCAGTGCCCAGGGGAAGAAGTTCACATTCAGCCCCTGAGAATCTGGCCCCTCAGATAGTTCCAGACACTGCCTGCGAAGTTGCTCTTCGGGATTACCCAATATATCCAGCTCAGTGGCTTGCTTGCTTCCAATCATGGAGATTGGAGTGCAGATGTTACATGCACCAGCTGTGACATCACTTGCACCTGCCCCAGTCAAGCGAGGGCCTGAATTCCAGCACTGTTCACTGTTGACTGGGTGACTCTGGACAGCTGTTTAACCTCTCAGTGATTGTCATGTCCTCATTCTCATGTGAAAACCTCAGAGAAAGCTCCCCAGGATGTTTGTGTGCCAGAGAGAGGCTTTAGGGAGGGGGCTGTGTGACTGCCATAGGTTGATAGGGAGGGTCTGTTTTACAAAGTTTCCACCAAGATTGCAAATATTCATAACAAGTAATGAAATCCTCCTGTGACTAAGAGATTGCGAATTTGGCATTGTCATTCTTGATTCTTCCCCTGTGTTAGAAAAAGACAGTTGATACAATGATGAGAGAGAAAGCTGTTGCAAAAAAAAATGTGGCTAACAATGAGGGTTGCACATACTCTTCCTGGGTAGGATGATCGGAGGAAAATGATATGTGGCTGCCCTCCTATGTCCAACACCATGGAGGAGGTAGGAGGCCTGGAGGGTCTGCACTATGCCTGCCCTGAGATCCCATCAACATGGGTCATCCATGGACCCTTCTATCTGAGGGACATTGACCACACCAGTCTATCGATTGCAAATGTCCTAACTGCATGAATCCTTTTCTACCCTTGTAGTTCTCTGACACCACACTCCTCTGTGTAATGGAGGCAGTGGAAGGAAGAAACAGGAGAGGTTTTTTTCCTGTCTCCACTGCAGGTATCTTACTGAGCCAAGGAAGGAGAGATTTCCAGTCTACTAGAGTCTGGGCATTGTATATTACACAGACTGGACTTCTGCCTACCTGAGTGGGACCATGAGAGAGGGTATTTCCTAAGCCATTCATTCCTAAAATTTTTTCCCTTTTCTAGACAGAAGGAATGTGACAATATCCTCATAAGTCACACCTCCTGATGTTTTAACATTGACTTAGGAGTAGCAACACTGACTCTGGACCCTGAGGTGTGTATAAGGGGACGTCAGGCCACAGCCCACAGGGTCCTGCTGATACTGCAGACCAGAGCCAGCCAAACAGAGCACCAGCCCCAGAGTGATTCTCACACACTTCTGGGGAGCAACCCAGCCCTGGGAAGTCCCCAAGTGGGAGCTTTCTGTCACCCATTACAAAGATCCCCATCACTGCCAGGGTACCTGAGTCTCAGAGGTATTTCTTACCTTACTACTGAGGGCTGTAATTGACTGTCTGTGTGTGTTCATCTGCATCCACAGCTAGTTGTCAAGTTCATGTGTGAGCTTGCATCTTAGCCTGGCAGCTGTTCCTACCTGCAATTTCATTCTCTTGTGCCCTGTTTCCTCCCTGAGTGATTTCTCAGTCTATTTCCCTTCATAACAGTGATTATCTCTCTATATCAGACAGGGGATATTTTTCTAATGTCCCCAAAATATGTCAAGGTGGAGTGATTCATGACTAATTACACACTAAAAAATATACACAGCAACAATCTGAAAATTGAGACATTTCTCTATTTTAAATCTTTTACTTTCATGTGTAATACAATGATCACCTACACACTGAATAATCATCCAAAGTAATACAACATCTGTAACAACTTACACCTCCCTCTCTGTTCCTATTCACTCCAGTTCTGTCTACAGCCACTGAGTAACAATTTCATGAAATATGTGTTTATGATTCCTTTGTTTTATTTGTTGTTATCACTTACATATGTATGCCTAAACATATATTGTTTAATTTTCTCAAAGCTTTATTTAAGGGGTAATCTCCTGATTATTAGCATTTAATGTCACCATTATACTAAAAGATTAATTCTTCTTTTTGTAACAATGGGTCACTCCTTTCAATGTTGATCTCAGCTGATTTATCCATGCATTGTTAATGGCTAGCCTCTTTTTTTTCACAGGTATGCAGACTGGTGCTAGGTCCACATGTCTCTTGTGCAATTTTTTACTTTTCATAAGTTTTTATTTAAATTCCAATTAGATAACATACAATGTAAAGTAGTTTCAGGTATTTTATTTACAATGTAGTGATTCAACACTTACATCCAACATTCAGTTATCATAAGAAGTACACTCCTGGGGCACCTGGGTGGCTCAGTCAGTTAAGCATCCGACTTTAGCTCAGGTTATGATCTCGTGGTCCATGAGTTCAAGACTCACATCGGGCTCTGTGCTGACAGCTCAGAGCCTGGAGCTTGCTTCAGATTCTGTGTCTCCCTCTCTCTCTAACCCTCTCCCATTCATGCTCTGTCTTTCTCTGTCTCTCAAAAATAAATAAACCTAAAAAAAAAAAGAAGGAGTTCACTTCTCAGTCCTCATCCACCCAATGCATCTGCCCTTTGGTAACTATCAGTTTGTTCTCCCAGTGTTTATAGCAGCGTTATCTACAATAGGATATTATAGAAAGTGCCACTATAAATACTGGTATGCATGTATACCTTTGAATCATTATTTTTGTATTTTTTGTGAAACACCTAGCAGTGCAATCCTAGGATTGCACTAGTTCTATTTTTAACTTTTTGAGAAATCTCCATACTGTTCTCCAGAGTGGCTGCACCATTTTGCATTCCCATCAACAGTGTAAGAGGGTTCCCCTTTCTAACATCTTTGCCAATTCTTGTTTCTTCTGTTGTTGACTTTAGCCATTCTGACTGGTGTGAGGTGGTATCTCATCATGATTTTGATTTCTATTTCTCCATCTATCCTTTCACTTTCAATCAGTAAATGTCTTTAAGTCTAAAATGAGTCTCTTGTAGGCAGTATATGCACTTTTTAAAAAATCCATCCTGATACCCTATGTCTTTTGATTAGACCATTTAGTCCATTTATACTCAAAGTAATTATTGATATGCATATGTATTTAGTGTCATTTTATAACTTATTTTGTCATTGTTTCTGGAGATTTTCTCTGCTCATTTCCTGTATTTGTCACTTTTGATATCTCCCTTTTACTTAAAATTCTTTGGTCTGGCACATGTTGTGGGCAGGGGTATGTGCTGGACTTCATGGAGAGGGGGCTCCTGCACTGGGACAGAGGCTAGAGGACTGAGAAGACCAGTCCTACCAGAGGGCAAGGGAGTGGTTCTTGGTGTAAACAAGTTAGGCTGCCAATATTGGCTTTGAGCTGCTTCCAGCAGTTGGCGCTGTGTTTAAGCTGAGGTGTGGGAGAAGGAAATGGCATAAGGCAGCTGGAATGTTCCAGGGGAAGACTCTGTCCTAATGTCCTCTTAGGGACATGCTTCAAGAAGAGCAAATAATACCCTCCCTGAGTGCCACAGGCATCTTTCAGATACTTGTTTTCCAAGCTGTCTGCCCTGAGTTCTTTGCCTGCCTTTTATCTAAAAGCAGGACGACCAAACTTACTGACCTTTAAAACTCCTGATGTTGAGCCTAGCTGTTTGCAGGAACTCAGGGTATTTAGCCTCTCTTGTTTTCCAAGTCAATGGCTTTGAGAAAAATGTTCTCCTAGTGCATTATTCTATGTGCCTCTCTCTCTGTGTCTCTCCCTTTTCCACATCCCCCAGGATCCCATAAACTATGTATGACTCCACCTTCTACAATGTGGCCTCTTCTGTCCCTTTAGCTCTGGAGCTTGTTCTGTCTGTCTTCAGGTTGATTTCTGTGGTATTTAGGATGACATGTTAGTTGTGTTCAAGGGACAAGAGTTGTGTTCAAGGGTTCAAGGCAGCCTAGTGTCTGCCTACTCCACTGCATTCTTCCTCTCCCCAAGCCAATATCCTTAATGAGGATAGATGCAAATGTTTCAACAAAATGCTAGCAAACAAAATTCAACAGCATTTCCAAAGGATCCTATATCAGGTCAGGTGGTATTTATCCCTAAGATACAAGCATAATTTCACATTAGCAAATTAATTTACAGAATACACCACATAAACAGGATAAAGGATAAAAATCATACGGTCAACTCAGCAAAAAAAAAAAAAAAGCATTTGACAAAAATAAATATGTTTCCATAAATAAAATGCTCAGCAAATAGTGTATAGAGGAAGGAAACTCAACATAATAAAAGCCATATAAGACAGGGCTATAGCTAACATACTCAACAGTGAAAAGCAGAAATCTTCCTCTAAGATCAGGAACAAGACAAGGTATCTTGTCACACCAATTCTATGCAAAATAGTACTGGAATTTCTAGCCAAAGCAGTAAGGCAAGAAAAGATATAAAAGCCATCTACACCACGAAGGAAGAAGTACACTGAACAATTCCACCAAAAGTTGTTAGAAGTAATGAAAAAATTTAGTAAAGTTTCAAGACACAAAATGAATATACACTAAAAATGATAGAGCTGAAAGACAAATTAAGAAAATAATCTCAATTATAAAAGCATCAAAAAAATACCAACCATAGGTGAATGGATACAGATGGTGATATATATATATATATTATATAATATTAATATAATACAAATATATATTAATATATTAATATTAGTTAATATAATAGTTAATATAATATTTATATTATTAATATTATAATATTAATACTAGTATATTGATAATATAATATTTATATTAGTATATTAATATAATATTACTCAGCCACAAAAAAGAATGAGAGCTTAGTGAGATAAGTCAGGTACAATCAGACAAAACCATACGATTTCATGCATGTGGAATTTAAGAACCAAGACACAGAAAAAAGAAAGGAAGGAAGGAAGGAAGGAAGGAAGGAAGGAAGGAAGGGACTCTAAAAAGCAAATTGGTGGTCGCCATAGGGCAGGTAGGTGGGAGAGGTGATTGTAAAATAAAAAGGATTAGGAGTACATTTTTGGTGATGTGTAATGAGTGATTTATAGATTCATTATATTCTACACCTGAAACTAAAATAACACTATATGTTAACTATACTTTAATAAAAATATCAGATATCTGTTACAGTATCAAAAGGTATTTTTTTAAAAAGAACAAAATACTTAAGAATAAATTTAACCAAGAAGGTGAAAGACATATGTACTGAAAACTCTAAGACACTGATGTAAGAAAGTGAAGAGGGGCACCTGGGTGGCTCAGTCATTTCAGCGTCCGACTTCAGCCCAGGTCATGATCTCATAGTTCCTGAGTTTGAGCCCCATTCCTGGCTCCATGATGACAGCTCAGAGCCTGGAGCCCGCTTTGGATCCTGTGTCTCTCTCTTTCTGCCTCTCCCCTGTTTGCTTTTTGTCTCTCTCAAAAATAAATAAACATAAAATAATTTTTAAAAAAAGAAAGTGAAGAAGATACAAATAGATATAGGATATTTTGTTCTCATGGATTGGAATAATTGATATTGTTAAAATGCCCATACTACCCAAAGGAATCTATAGGTTCAATTCAGTCCCTGCATTTTTCACAGAAATAGAACAAATGATTCTAAGATTTGTATGGAAAAAGAACCTGAGTAGTCAAAGCAGTCTTGATAAAGAACAAACTGGAGGTGTCATGCTTCCTGATTTCAAACTATATTACAAAGCTGTGGTAATCAAAACAGTATGGTAATTAGAAAACTCGACAGACTCCACCAGAAGCCTACTAGAACTGATCCAAGAATTCAGCCAAGTTGCAGGGTACAAAATCAACGTACAGAAATCGGTTGCATTTTTATACACCAATAATGAAGCAACAGAAAGAGAAATCAAGAAACTGATCCCCTTCACAATTGCACAAAAAACCATAAAATACCTCGGAATAAACCTAACCAAGGATACAAGAGATCTGTATGATGAAAACTATAGAAAACTTATGAAGGAAATTGAAGAAGACACAAAGAAATGGAAAAACATTCCATGCTCATGGATAGGAAGAATAAATATAGTTAAGATGTCATTACTACCTAAAGCACTCTACACATTCAATGCAATTCCAATCAAAATTGCACCAGCATACTTCTCAAAACTAG